>NC_057803.1:406522377-406524645 GCF_018294505.1 Triticum aestivum
CGCGAGGCGCGGTCGGGCCTGGGTTGGCCCGGAGCGGGTCAGCCGTGGGTCGGGCGGGCCGCGGTGGTGGGACGGCGGTGGTGGGTGACATGGCGGACGCGGATTCGTCCGGGGCGGCGGCGCGATCTCGTTCGCTCCGGGACGGACATGTCCGGCGGGCGAGAGGGGAAATTTTTTTAGGGTTTGCATCGCGAAATTGGGGGAGGAGGACTAATTTATAGGTAGAGGGAGCTAGGAGAGTCCAAATGAGGTGCGATTTTCGGCCACGCGATCGTGATCGAATGACTGAGATGATGGAGGGGGTTTAGGTGGGTTTTGGGACACTTTGGAAGGGTGTTGGGCTGCAGCACTCACGAGGCCTTTTCGGTCCCTCGGTTAACCGTTGGAGTATCAAACGAAGTCCAAATGGCACAAAACATGACAGGAGGTCTACCGGTGGTAAACCAAGGCCGCATGACAAGTCTCGTTCCAATCCGAAAACGTTTAACACCCGCACACGAAAAGAGGTAGAAAGGGACACCAGGTGACATAGGAACGCCAGATTGCAAAACGGACAACGGGGAAATTGCTCGGATGCATGAGACGAACATGTATGCAAATGAAATGCACATGATGACATGATATGCAATGCATGACACACAAGCAATGACAAGGCAACAACAGCGAATAACTGGAGGACACCTGTCGCCACGGTCTCGGGGCGTTACAACACTCCACCACTACGAGAGGATCTCGTCCCGAGATCTAGAATGGTACCGGAGGGAAAACATAAGAGAAAACAGAAGAGGTAAAACTAAGTTGCTCCTTTGACAAATGAGTGAAACCAAAGAACCTTGAAAAGGTTGAGCAAAATGAAAGAAAGAAAGAAACGGAGAAGAACAAAGTTGAAAGCACTCTGTTAAGAAAGAGGAATAAGAAAGAACCGATTCGGGTAGCACTTCAGTTGAAAAGTGATGAAGACTTGATAAAATGAAAGAGCTTGAGCAAAGGGACACAACACTCCAGTTAAAAGTATAAGCATGAAATGAACAGGATTCTGACAAGAACAAGAAGAAGGTTTGAAGAGAGCAGCAACACAATGCCTCCGGAACAAAAGTAAGAATGGAATGGAACGAACGAAGGGAAACACGATCTTGAGAGAGCATGCTTACAACAAATGCTACAACGGAGTTGTTAGAAAAACCAACAACGAAAAGAATAATCTTGATATGCACTAGTAGAAAACGGAGCTTTAGCGCCGGTTCGTAAGGGCCTTTATTGCCGGTTCCCTAACCGGCACTAAAAGGTGGGCACTAAAGCCCCCCCCCTTTAGTACCGGTTCGGCACGAACCGGCGCTAAAGTGCCACCACGTGGCGTGAGCTCGCGCCCTGGTATGGGGGACCTTTAGTACCGGTTGGTGTTACCAACCGGTACTAAAGGTTTTTTTTTTGAATTTTTTTTCGAAAATTTTGGAAAAAGTTTTTTAATTTTGAATTATTTGATGATTTAGTCTCTAATCACCTCTCTTAACTGCTCAAGTGTGGATCACTCATTCCAAATCATCTAACTTCTCGACCGGTCACCCGTCCCTCTCACTACTCCAGCCCGAGCACGCTTAACTTTCGGGTTCTATTCTCCTTCGTTTCCGAGTCTGCACTTTGTTGTTTTCCTGACAATAGTAAGATGTCAATCCTATTAACCCTCAGGAGTTTAGCTTGAGCATGAAGTCACACATTTCACCGTTTGAGTTTGAAACTATTATTCTAAAAAACAGTAATTATTTAGTAACGCTAATATTTCTTGAATAAGTTTGACCATAGTTTGACCACTGTTTGACCAGATTTGACCAAAATTCAAAAAATTGAAATAATTATTTAGTAACACTAATATTCTTGAATAATTATGTAGTAACATTAATACTTCTTGAATAAGTAGTTTGACCAGATTTAACCAAATTTTTTTAAACAAACTGAAATTTGACCATATCTTTTTTCCTTTTGGAATTTGAGGATTCTAAAAAATTCCAAACAGGTTGTAGGCCGTCTCCATCGGATGCGGATTTTCGTGCTGAATTTTTTGATATATTATATGTTTTTTTCCGACATCGTATGCAAAAGTTATAGCCGTTTTACATTTTCCCTACACTTTTTGCAAAACATGTCCAAATTGTAGTTTTTAAATTTTCCTAACTAGTAGATGTAGTAATATAACTACCTCTCGAAGGATTTTATTTTTTGAAGTTTTTATCATTTTCTTTTGATTTTTTCAGAACTAAAATGGCGACACAC
>NC_057803.1:406524852-406531509 GCF_018294505.1 Triticum aestivum
ATAGTGCCGGTTTGTGTCACAAACCGGTACTATAGGTCAGACCCCTTTAGCACTGGTTCATGGCACGAACCGGTACTAAAGGTTAGACCTTTAGTACCGGTCCGTGCCACGAACTGGTACTAAAGGTGATCGTGGGGCCCCGGCCTGACGCCAGCCTGCCACTACCCCTTTAGTACCGGTTCGTGCCACGAACCGGTACTAAAGGTTCAACACGAACCGGCATTAATGCAAATCCGTTCGAACTGGCACTAATGGTACCATTAGTACCGGGCCAAAATCAAACCGGCACTAATGTGCTTCACATTTGACCCTTTTTCTACTAGTGATGGTCTTATGGAATACATCACAAATTATGAGGTGACAAGCTGCCACTCACGGGAAGAAGAATTGGATTGATATGAACAAGGAGACGAGAAAGTTATTTCACCGGGAGGGTAGATGGAGAACTTGGATCATATATTATCACCATCAATAGCATTAATCCTTAGGGAAAGCTTTAGGTCAAATATAACCCCAGATAACTCCAATGATGAGATTGATGGATTTGAAATACCTCATTCTTAACAACATGTAAATCACGAAACATGAACTCAAATTATCAAGAATGACATAATAACACCTCCAATGATATGATAGAAAGAATTTGCACTCCGGAATGCAATATGAAGAATTCTTGAGCTCCTCTGAAAAGAATCTCGATGAACACTTCGAGAAGGAAAGAAATCCTTGATGACCCATCATGTAGAACCTTCATGAAGAACTCCGGTAACGAAGGGTAACGACAAGAAAGAGAAGTTTAAAACACAAGGTGAAACCTTGTAATGATTTAAGATGGAACTTCGTGATTACATAATTGCGAGAGCTTGGAACTCCGGGAAAGAAAGATGAGCACTTGAAACCAAGAATATGTACGATGAACCACTCCGGATTAAGGAATTGAATCATTTGGATGAAACAAGAATAGGAATTACATTGTGCTTATCCTTCACCAATTAAATTGATGACAATCAATGGATTTGGTACACTACTTATTCTCGTAGCAAGGATTAAGAGAGATATAACATAAACTTGGGAAGGTCTTCAATTGAGCACCAGTAGGATTGGAACATTGAATAAATTGATACGATAACAAAGGAAGAGAAATCTTGAATGAACCATCGTAAGAATTTGAAATGAACGAAGAAAAGATAAAGAAAAACACCGGGAATAATTAGCAAATGAATGAAGATGCTTGAGAGAATTTATATATAAGAGAACGAAGAGATCATGCACTGATTAGAGGATATTTGATCGATGCACCGGTAAAATTAGAAGGATGAGAGCTGAAATCTAGAATGAATAATCCCGAAATGATGGCCTTCGGAGAATCAAACTGAAAATACTCTGAATTACTCCAAATGGATGAAAAGAATTCTCACAATCGAAAATAATTATGAGAGGCTGGCAACAAGCTAGCACCATGAATATTGAAGAGAATGGAGCAAGATTGCGAGAAAAATCTTCTTTGGTCTTCAAAAGCAGAGAATGACAACGAGAGACAACACCATGAATTATTGAGACACTCCAGAATAGGGAAGAATAGAAAAGTTGAACCAATGATGAAAAGAATTTGAAAGCTCTCGGAGAAATACATATGACTGATGATGAATCATTCTTACGTCAAACTTCGAAAAGAATTTGAGAATACCTCCGAGAAAATAAGAAGAGTCAGGTAAGATCCTGGGAAAAGACCTGTGGGTTAGAGCCCACAGAAATGATTTAAAAGAGAGAATTGTGCCGGTTGAATTAAATGAATTGAATGAGATAACAACCACGAAATAGGTTGAACTGATCTTGAATGAAAAGACGAGCCTTCTGAGATATCTTGAGCACTCCGGGACAATAGAATAGCGAGAGGTGAACTATTATGAGGTGCACCGGCATGGAAAAACATTTGAAACAAGGAAAGGATATGGTCAACACGAAAAGCTTGAATTGAATCCACCGGAGAAGAAAGAAAACTGAGAATGATGAGCTTGAAGCTCCATTAGAATCTTCATGAGAATCGCGGGATAAGAACATTGACGGAAAAGGAATGAAGAGGCCTCGCATCAATAAGATGGATACTCGATTAAGAAATCTGAATCCTTGGAGAAAAACAAAGGGAGGGAGGGTGGGAAAAACAAACAAAACTTGGGATGGATGAAACGAACAACGCTGAGAAAGCGGAGATTGAATCTTGCAGATGTTGAAAATGAACGGATCCGCTTGAAGAGAAAACACACTGGGTTGAACATGATTTACATGACAATCTTGATTATCAAGAAGGATTAGTATTCCCATAGGAATATGAGAACAACATTAGAGAAGGTATGGAATCAACATTTGACTTCGAAGCAACTCGAATACCACAACTCAAAACAAAACAAAGGATTGGCTTGGAAAATAAGCCGGAACAAACATATGATAGAAATTTCGTCCAAAGTTTTAGTGGTGGGGCCTACACAGGCTCGATCATACAACACCATCATGTACAAGGCAGTGCACATGACATACGAAGCGTCCCCGAGTCGGCATAGCCAAGGACTCTTTAAGACACAACGAGACCACTGTAAAACCAACCGTGAATAGGCGGACCACTAGACGTCGAACCCCAATTTCATATCATACATCTGTCGGAAAGATATCCTAAGAGCTACTTGAATTCCCACTTATAAACTCTCGAAATTTTCCCGGTTATGCAATCAGGTGTTGGGGATACAGGGGAAGCATAATATCTCACCCAAATCTAGCAAATCCTACATCCACCTGTATCCATCCTTTAACACATAACCAAGAAACCTTCGGAAATCATCTACCTCAACCTTCGAAAAGCATCCATTATACAAGTTATGGCAATACTCCCGAACTCCCGCCCAGTACTGGGTGGTGTGGAGGTTATCTCACCAACAACTGCATAAAAGAGATTTTCGATGTCGGCGAAACTAAACTCAGGTATTCCAGAACTGCAACGATAAAATTGTGACGACAACACCTCAGAGCTCAACTCCCCGGGACACTTCCACAACCCCTAAATGTCAGGAGGCACCGAGAACAATGTTCTCGTGACAAAACCATCGGAATGATTCCAAGATACCCGCGTGATCCTAAATTTTTTTAGTGAAATTTGAGAAGAGAAGAGTCAAAACTCTACATCAGGATGCCTTACCAGAGCGATGAAGGGACTGGGGAGTAAAATGAATTCCTAACTCTCCGATATATATAATCCTAAATGCATCAAAGCATTTTTCTAGACTTAACAACGCCAACGATTCAATCAAGCAGGGGGCTCCTAAGGTCGGGGAAGGCTCTGATACCAACTTGTCACGCCCTCGATGCGGCTATATCTCCCACGTGTCGAAGCACTACTTAGAGGCATAACCGCATTGAAAGCAATGTCGCAAGTGAGGTAATCTTCACACAACCCATGTAATACATAAGGGAAAAAGATACATAGTTGGCTTACAATCGCCACTTCACACAATTACATGAATAAAGCATTACAACATCCAAATACAATCAAGGCTCGACTATGGAGCCAAAATAAAAGAAACTACCCCAAATGCTACACGGATCCCGATCGTCCCAACTGGGCTCCACTACTGATCAAGTAGAACGAAACAACACAAAGGACAAGATCTTCATCGAGCTCCTCCTGGAGCTTGGTTGATTCACCTGCACGATTGAACGGCATGTGCAAACTGGTTTTGGAAGTTTCTGTGAGTCACGGGGACTCAGCAATCTCACGCCCTCGCGATCAAGACTATTTAAGCTTATAGGTAGGGTAAAAGGTATGATGTGGAGCTGCAGCAAGCGACTAGCATATATGGTGGCTAACATATTTGCAAAAGAGAGCGAGAAGAGAAGGCAAAAGCACGGTCGAACAACTATGATCAAGAAGTGATCCTAGAACAACCTACGTCAAGCATTACTCCAACACCGTGTTCACTTCCCGGACTCCGCCGAGAAGAGACCATCATGGTTACACACGCGGTTGATGCATTTTAATTAAGATAATCTTTAGGTTTTCTACAACCGGACATTAACAAATTTCCATCTGCCCATAACCGCGGGCACACCTTTTGAAAGTTCAAATCCCTGCAGGGGTGTCCCAACTTAGCCCATCACAAGCTCTCACGGTCAATGAAGGATATTCCTTCTAGCGGGAAGACCCGATCAGGCTCGGAATCCCGGTTACAAGACATCCTCGACAATGGTAAGAAAAGTCCAGCAAGACCATCCGCTGTGCCGACAAATCCCGATAGGAGCTGCACATATCTCGTTCTCATGGCACACCGGATAAGCTAAGCGTACGGGAGCCAACGTAACCCAAGTTGCCAAGGGACGGCCCCGCACGGTGCTCTGGGTTGGACCAACACTTAGAGAAGCACTGGCCCGGGGATTTAAAATAAAGATGACCCTTGGGCTGGCCAACCCAACGGAAAGAAAAGGCTAGGTGGCGAATGGTAAAACCAAGGTTGGGCCTTGCTGGAGGAGTTTTATTCAAGGCGAACTATCAAGGGGTTCCCATTATAACCCAACCCCGTAAAGAACGCAAAAATCCGGGAACATAACACCGATATGACAGAAACTAGGGCGGCAAGCGTGGAACAAAACACAAGGCATAAGGCCGAGCCTTCCACCCTTTACCAAGTATATAGATGCATTAATTAGATTAGAGATATTGTGATATCCCAACAAGTAAACATGTTCCAACAAGGAACAACATCTCCATGCTCCAATAAGGAAACAAACTTCAATCTTCACCTGCAACTAACAACGCTATAAGAGGGGCTGAGCAAAGCGGTAACATAGCCAGACAATATGGGAGGCATGATAAGCAAGTGATAGGTATCGCAGCATAGGCATAGCAAAAGAGCGAGCATCTAGCAAGCAAAGATAGAAGTGATTTCGAGGGTATGGTCATCTTGCCTGAAATCCCGCAAGGAAGAAGAATGAGTCCATGAAGAAGGAAAACGAACATAGTCGAACGGGTCCTCACAAACGTGACGTTATCGGAACCAACCCGAAGAAGCAACACCGGAAAGAAGCACACAACATAGTAAACAACCAACACACGAACATGGTATGATATGCGGGATGCGGTATGTGATGCATATGCATGATTTGCAAAGGAATGATTGAACCTGGCCTCAACTTGGAAATCCAAGAGTGCCACTGGAAAGGTGAGATGATTTTGGTTGAAACCGATATAAAGATCATCGGAATCGGATGCACGGTTTGGAAATGGCAAGCAAAACAAATATGGCACCGGTCTGCGATTAACAGCAAGTAGCCATCTAAATGCATCAAGATAAATATGCTACGACACTCAAACATGGCAACAAAATACATGCCAGGGATCCACTCAAGATGGTTCACAAAAGATGAACAATGATCTACGGCTAATTCACTCATTAACAGGTTCAGACAAGCATGGCAAAAGTGCAAATGATAACAAGTTTCAGACTTTGTGAAATTAACATAAGTCTGGAATTTATCATCAGGAAGCACATTTTAGAGCATAAAAACTACATGCTACAGGAACATATCATGGAAAAGAAACGCATGGCATGAAGCTACTCAAAGAACTTAACAAAAGTCCCTTAGTGACCTTGAGCCAAAAGGGATCACAAAATACAATTGCAAGCATGTGAACATAGCTAGAACATAAACAGATTCAGAGTTAGTGAAAAACTGGAGCATGCAAATCAGTTAACGAGTAGGCATGTTTACGAGCTCGATGCACTCACTACAGAGCATGGCATGACAAACTAAGCATACACTCATCAAGAAGACATGGCATAGGAGCTATACATGGCAAGAACAACATCATAGCATGCACGGATCAATAGCAACATCCTCGGCAAAATCGCTAAACATGTCAACAATCTGCCAGGATCACTTAATAGCAAAAAAAGAGCTCGATTGACTCAAGCTAGGGTGCTCCATAATTGCAAACAAAGACATGGATGGATAGAGCACAACAATGTTAACAAAACATCCTCACTGATCATCCTCAAAAGAGGCACGGATCACTAGCAAACAACGTGAACATATGGCATAAAAGCAAAAACAGGACAAGGACTTGGTGAAATTCTAAGTCCCTGAAATCAGCATTACCGATAACGCTACTGTGCAAGCTTGTGCTAGTCACCACAAAGATCACAAAAATACATGGCAAGCACAACTATATAGATGGCATGGCATATAACAGAACACATGTAGAGCTCAGGATCATAGCATGCACACATTAATCATGGCAAAAATGACAAAAGGCCATTTGCTGAAACAAATCTGACAAATTCATCACATAGCCCTCTTCCAACAGCATTTCGGGCATCAAGATGAGCTCAAATGAAAATGATGCAATGAGATGAAATGATGTACTCATCGAGACGACCATTTTGATATGCTACAAGATCAAAACGGAGCCATGGATGATGAGTTATGATGCGATGAAAATGCCCAAAAATTACTGCGATTAGGGCAAAAAGTCAACCCTAGGTCATCCAGATCTGGATCCGGGGCACGTGGATCGAGACGGCGGCGGATCTCGCCGGAACAGTGGCTGCCGGCACCTTGAGTTCACCGGAGAAGAGGGGCCGGCGAGGGGGAGGTGCGCCGGCGACGAGGGAG
>NC_057803.1:406832002-406915795 GCF_018294505.1 Triticum aestivum
CGGTTTGAACAGGTTTGCAATTTGGAATGTGAAGGGACGCATGCTCAAAATTTAATAATGGTTATAAGTGCGACACTATTCCCAGAAGGAGTAACGTGGGCACGTACGCCGCATACATGGCGTTTGCACCATAGGGTGCACTACAATAGGTAATGTCAGCACACGTCTTGTTCCAACAACCATGTGTGCTCGTTATTACCATCGCACACGCTTCTTTTAATTAGAATGTGTGTGCCCGTCTAGCGCACACACATTGATCTACCTAACTGTTTCAGTTTGTTGTGGCTAATCGCAAACAATTCATCCATGTGAAGTGTATGCCATCAATCGCAGACACTTTGATCTGTCTGACCCGTTTCTATTCCGTTGCCTAATCGCAAAGAGTTAATCCTTCTAAAGAGTATGCCCTCAATCACACACACCTTGATCTGGCTGACCGTTTCTTTTGTGTTGCCTAATCACAAACAGTTCATCCGAGTGAACCGTATGTTATATATCACACACGCCTTCATCAGGCTGCCTGTTTCTTTTGTTCCGCCTCATCGCAAACCGTTCATTGGACTGAACCGTATGCCCTGCATCGCACACGCAACTAAAATCTGAATCGTGTTTGATGGCTCCACCATCGCAAACTTTTTCACCTTTTATGACAGTTCTTTTACACCACCGTTTGTGATTATTTCATCGCACACAGTTTCGTCGAAGGGTCTCTGATCGTAGTGTCGTGTTAGCGGCACCCTTTAGTAGTGTTAGTAAGAATTATGCAGCCTTCTTTTTGCTGCCTATAATGAGTTGTGTTAGATGAAAATGTCTGAATATTTTTCCTTTGAAGTGGTTGCCGAAGCAGTTTACTCAAGATTATCTCTCAAACTACATGATTGGTGGGCATGCAAAGGTTGAAGTATTTCAACCAGAACACGATGATTATCTAGATGTTTTCATGAATACCGTGAAGGATGGGCAGTCGGCCATCACAAGGGGTTGGACTAGAGTCATGCGTGCCTTCTGCATGGAGGAGGGCACAATATGGGCATTTCGCTTCACCTTGTTCAGCAACCAGAATGTATTTGCCTCTTTCTTTACCGTATTTAATAGTACAAGTATACAACTGTGGTTCATCATTGTTTATTTGGTTCTTGTGTAATTCTTGAACATATGTAAATATGAATCGAATAATGCATTGGTTGTTTGAACCTGATGGATATGAATAAAGCTATAGCATACATTCAAATTCAAATCCGGTACAATTTGAAATAATAGCAATTAAATTACGGTGAAATTACGCTCTCCAGGTCGTTATGCACACATGGTTGGTAAAACACAAACGTTTGCGATATACACCATAATCCGAGACGGTTCACAGAGAGAAAACATGTGCAAGCATGCACACAGTTGCCGTTTGCAAAACATGTGCGATGTCAGACAATATCACAAACGGTGCGGGCAAACTAAACATTTGTGTTAGTTGCCTTATCGCACACGATTCACAACCGTGAACTGTTTCTGATGAAGTATGCATCGTAAACATTGCACCACGGAATAGCGTGTGCGATAGTTGTCGTGTACGACGATGTGATGATGGTCCGATGTTTCGTAATCTTGTCCGACACTCGTACGATGATTAGCTAAGATTCTTAATTATTTATCGCATACGGTTTGGGAAAAGCGAATGTGTGTGATTGTGTGCTTATCATACAGGTTCAATAATAGTGAATAGTTTGTGATCGCCCGCGCATCGTAAACGTAGCACCGTAGAATACTGACTGTGATGGCAATGCGAGCACAAACAAGTAGGAGTATTGTATATGCATCTTCGCTCCCTATCCCCGTCGTTTTCTGGGTCGTGTGGGAAGGACCTCCCTATCGCCGTCACTCACTAGACAATGGTTCCAAATGCCGTCGCGGAAAGGGGTTAAAACCGTTTGTATAGCACCAACGCGTACTAGTGAAAGCTAAGCCCTTCTCCCATTGTAAGAAAAACCAATCTAGTTGGCCAAACCAAACTGATAATTCGAATAGAATTACAAATGTATCAAATCATGCATAAAAGAATTCAGAGGATATTCAAATAATATTCACAGATAAGCTGATCATAAATCCACAATTCATCGGATCTCGGCAAACACACCGCAACAGATTATTACATTTAATAGATCTCCAAGAACATCAAGGAGAACATGGTATTGAGTATCAAAGAGAGAGAAGAAGCCATCTAGCAACTAGCTATGGACCCGTAGGTCTGAAATAACTACTCACGCTTCATCGGAAGGGCGATAGAGTTGATGTAGAAGCCCTCCGTGATCGAATCCCCCTCCGGCAGGACACCGGAAATGGCCCCTAGATGAGATCTCATAGGTACAGAAGGTTGCGGCCGTGGAAAAGTGTTTCCGTGGCTTCCCCTGTTGGTTTGGGGATATATGGGTATATATAGGCGAAAGAATTAGGTCAGGAGGTGCACGAGGGGCCCATAAGGGTGGGGGAGCGCCCTACACCCCTGGGCACGCCCTCCGTCCTTATGGCCACCTCGTGGATCCTCCGACTTCATCTCCAAGTCTCCTGGTTGTCTTCTGGTCCAAGAACAATCATCGCGAATGTTTTATTCCGTTTGGACTCCGTTTGGTATTCCTTTTCTGCGAAACTCAAAACAAGGAAAAAACAGGAACTGGCACTGGGCTCTAGGTTAATAGTTTAGTCCCAAAAATAATATAAAGTAGCATATAAATGCATATAAAACATCTAAAATAGATAATATAATAGCATGGAACAATCAAAAATTATAGATACGTTGGAGATGTATCAAGCATCCCCAAGCATAATTCCTGCTCGTCCTCGAGTAGGTAAATGATAAAAATAGAATTTTTGATGTGGAAAGCTACCTAACATATTTATCCATGTAATACTTCTTTGTTGTGGCATGAATGTTCAGATGCGTAAGATTCAAAACAAAAGTTTAATATTGACATTAAAATCAATAATACTTCAAGCATACTAACAAGGCAATTATGTCTTCTCAAGATAACATGGCCAAAGAAAGTTTATCCCTAAAAAATCATATAGTCTGGCTATGGTCCATCTTCGTCACACAAAATATTCAAATCATGCACAGCCCCGATGACAAGCCAAGCAATTGTTTCATACTTTTGATGTTCTCAGACTTTTTCAACTTTCAGGCAATACATGAGCATGAGCCATGGACATAGCACTATAGGTGCAATAGAAGGTGGTTGTGGAGAAGACAATAAGAAGTAGATAGTCTCACATCAACTAGGCTTATCAACGGGCTATGGAGATGCACATCAATAGATATCAATGTGAGTGAGTAGGGATTGCCATGCTGTAACGCCCTCGATGCGGCTATATCTCCCACATGTCGAAGCACGACTTAGAGGAATAACCGCATTGAAAGCAATGTCGCAAGTGAGGTAATCTTCGCAACAACCCATGTAATACATATGGGAAAGAGATACATAGTTGGCTTACAATCGCCACTTCACACAATACATGAATAAAGCATTACATCATCCAAATACAAACAAGGTCTGACTACGGAACCAAAATAAAAGAAGACTACCCCAAATGCTACACATATTCCCGATCGACCCCAACTGGGCTCCACTACTGATCAACTAGACGAATCAACACAAAGGACAAGATCTTCATTGAGCTCCTCCTTGAGCTTGGTTGCGTCACCTGCATGGTTTCATCGGCACCTGCAAGCTGGTTTTGGAAGTATCTGTGAGTCACGAGGACTCAGCAATCTCACTCCCTCGCGATCAAGACTATTTAAGCTTATAGGTAGGCTAAAAGGTATGAGGTGGAGCTGCAGCAAGCGACTAGCATATATGGTGGCTAACATACGCAAATGAGAGCGAGAAGAGAAGGCAAAGCACGGTCGAGAAACTATGATCAAGAACTGATCCTAGAACAACCTACGTCAAGCATAACTCCAACACCGTGTTCACTTCCCGGACTACGTCAGAAAGAGACCATCACGGCAACACACACGGTTGATGTATTTTAATTAAGGTCAACTTCAGGTTTTCTCAACCGGACATTAACAAATTCCCGTCTGCCCATAACCGCGGGCATGACTTTCGAAAGTTCAAATCCCTGCAGGGGTGTCCCAACTTAGCCCATCACAAGCTCTCACGGTCAACGAAGGATATTCCTTCTAGTGGGAAGACCCGATCAGACTCGAAATCCCGGTTACAAGACATTTCGACAATGGTAAAACAAATCCAGCAACACCGCCCGAATGTGTCGACAAATCCCGATAGGAGCTGCACATATCTCGTTCTCAGGGTGACGAAGCTATGCACCTAGGGTAGGGTCATGGACCTGTCCAAACTGCCCTACCCAAGGACATCTCTAGAAGATATCACCTTTCAATCGACTTGGAGGTGTTCCACTCGACAGACTCGAAGACACTCGACCAAGAAGCGATCACTCGACCAAGACCAAACCACTCGACGGCCAGGAGACCTAAAGCCACTCCGCATGCTAACGGCGGGTTATTATGTAGCCTTTATGGTCATCATAGCACTTTATTAGGGGCGTTATCAGTAACACCCGACATTAATGTATTTAAAACCCTGCATAACTGAGGGCCGGAGGGGTCCGGCGAACTCTATATAAGCCACCCCCCTCCTCAGTGTAAAGGGTTCGCACCCCTGTAAACCATACACGCATAATCCAGTCGACCACCTCCGGGCTCCGAGACGTAGGGCTATTACTTCCTCCGAGAAGGGCCTGAACTCGTAAACCTCGCGTGCTTACAACTTCTCCATAGCTAAGATCATGCCTCTCCATACCAACCCCCCTACATTACTGTCAGACTTAGAACCACGACAGTTGGCGCCCACCATGGGGCAGGTGTTTTAGCGATTTGTTGGAGGAGTTGCGATCTTTTCCGATCCGAATCATCATGGTTTCCGGCGGAGTTTTGGTGGAGGGCCGCGAGATCCGTCTCGGTGCGCTCACGTTCATCGCCGACGACTCCACTTGGCTTTAGGAGGCTCCGCTCGACGTGGACGCGCTCCCTGTCCGCAGGGCGACGCACTTTCGCGCGTGCATCCGCGGCGTCCTTTTGTGGCAACCGTCGACCCACTATCGGTCGGCTCCTGTGCTGTCCTCCCTCCCTGTTTCTCACCGGCGCAAGCGCTCCGGTCGGTCGAGAATTCAGCGGTGGGTGAGACACGCGGTGGCACGCCAGCCGGCCACCCCTCAAGTCGCGGCGATCGAGCCCGATGAATCCCTCTACGGCCTGTTTGATCTGTCGACTGGCTCTTCAGAGACCGCATCCGAGTGTGACAGCAGTGATCCGGCGGCGAAGGTTCTGATGGTCGATGGACCGCCCAGTCCTCCCGGTTTTCCCCGCACCGACGGAGGCGCGGGTGGAGGCGACCCGTCGCGTCCCCATGAGGAATATCTCCCTAAGCCTCTCACGCTGCTGCAGAGAGAAGAACTTCGTCGCTAGAACATGGATGCACTGCACACTCCTATCGTCGGAGAAACCCCTGAGGCTCGTGCCTTGGAGGATGCACACCTGGCAAAATTGGCCGAGCGCACTCGACTGGAGAACCTCCAGCGAGCACTCGACGAGCGTGCGTGACAACGGGTTTCCGAATCCAGTCGACGTCAGCTCTTCCCGCCCCGCAGGTATATCGAACTCCGATTCAGAATTTAGCAGCTGCAGCCCGTATAGCAGAGTCGATTCAGCCTTCCCAGTCGGAGGTTGGCAGAGGCTTGCTGCAGATCAGAGCGTTACTCCGGGCAGCAGGAGACCAGAATTCCGCTGTTTCTCAGTCGTGGAACAGGATTCACAGCAGATCCGTTGCTGCAGACACGGTCCAGTCGTCTCATAGCCCAAGATCGCCCCCGAGGCGTGAGGGACGTGGGGACCGGCGTAATCAGTACGAGAACCGTGAGCAATATGATCACCGATTCGATCGTGATGATCGATGTCGAGTGCCCACCCCTCCCCCGAGGAGCGGGTCGTATGCGCCTCGGCAACAGGATGACAGGCGCCCTCGTAGTGTTGGTCGAAGGATTCCAGTCGACTCAAGGGAGCCAGGCTTTGATGCGAGATCCATTCTCGTTCAAGGTTTGGTCGACAGGAATAGAGCTCATCGAGAAGGTCATGACAGAGACGCACCTACCAGCAGCAGAGCACATGTTTCGGAGCCAGACCGCTTTAGTAGAGCCATCAGGGCCGCTGTGATTCCTCCCAACTTCAGGTTGGCGACTGGAGTCAGCAAGTTCACTGGTGAGTCCAAGCCCGATACTTGGCTTGAAGACTACCGAGTGGCCGTCCAGATTGGCGGCGGCAATGATGAAGTTGCCATGAAGCACCTGCCTCTCATGTTGGAGGGCTCGGCCAGAGCGTGGCTGAACCAGTTAGCACCCAGCAGCATTTACACTTGGGAAGATCTCGCCCGAGTGTTTGTCACCACATTTGAAGGAACATGCAAGCGACCGGCAGGGCTGACGGAACTGCGGTCTTGCGTGCAGAAGCCGAATGAAACTTTGAGGGATTACATCCAGAGATGGATCACGTTACATCACACGGTAGAGAATGTGCCTGACCACCAAGCAGTCTGTGCCTTCAAAGAAGGCGTCAAGTACAGAGAACTGAATCTGAAATTCGGTCGGACCGGAGATATGTCTCTGAATCGGATGATGGAGATTGCCACCAAGTACGCTAATGGTGAAGATGAGGATCGACTCAGGAGTGGCAAGCTCAAGTCAGTCGCTCAAGAAACCGGAGGAAATTCCAATCGGAAACAGAAGCGGAAAGCCGAGCCAGCTGCTCCTGGGGAAGCCTTGGCTGTAACCCAAGGAAAGTTTAAAGGGAAACCCAAAGGACCTTGGAACCCCAAGAAAGTTAAAGACCAGGACGGAAATGATGTGTTGGATTTGCCATGTCTCGTCCACACCAAGAAAGATGAAGAGGGTAATTTCATTTACCCGAAACATACCACTCGACAGTGTCGACTCTTGATCCAGCAGTTCCAGGGCAAGCAGCCCAAAGATAAGGAAAAGGAGTCGGACAAAGTTGAGGACAAGGAAGATAGTGACGATGGATACCCCCAGGTCAATTCCACCCTGATGATTTTTGCTGATGTTGAAAGCAAAAGTCGACTGAAAGTTATCAACCGAGAGGTGAATATGGTTGCTCCGGCGACACCCAGTTATCTGAAGTGGTCTCAGACTGCCATAACATTCGACCGGTCCGATCACCCAACGCACATCGCCACCCCTGGGAGGCAAGCTTTGGTGGTCGACCCAGTTGTTGAAGGCACTCGACTGACCAAAGTCTTGATGGATGGTGGCAGTGGTTTGAACATATTATATGCTGAGACGTTGAAAGGGATGGGCATTCCGATGTCCAGACTCAGTACCAGCAACATGAGTTTCCATGGAGTCATTCCTGGGAAGAAGGCTGAATCACTCGGCCAGATTGCTCTTGATGTGGTTTTCGGTGATTCCAAGAATTACCGCAAAGAAAAGTTGACGTTTGAAGTTGTAGACTTCCAGAGTGCCTATCACGCTATTTTGGGCAGGCCGGCTTATGCACGCTTCATGGCCCGACCATGTTATGTGTATCTCAAATTGAAGATGCCTGGCCCCAAAGGTGTGATCACTATTACGGGCAATCGGAAGAAAGCGGAAGAATGTTTTCAGAAAGGTTCAAAGATCGCTGATGCTCAGATGGCAGTGGTGGAGCTGCAGGAATACCAGAAGACTGCAGACCCGAGTGATTTGTTGCGAGCCAAGAAGCCCGCTACAGAATCAGCTTTTCAGTCGTCTGGCGAAACGAAGACAGCTCACATCCACCCGACCGATCCCAGCGCTGCTCCAACTCATATCTCAACAACACTCGACTCCAAATAGGAAGAAGCGCTCATCCAGTTCCTCCGTGAGAACTGGGACATTTTCGCATGGAAGCCTTCTGACATGCCGGGTGTTCCCAGGGAGCTGGCTGAGCACCGCCTAAGAGTCGACTCAAAAGTAAAACCTGTCAAGGAACATCTCCGACGGTCCGCCGTCCAGAAGAGAAAGGCTATTGGCGAGGAGGTGGCTCGGCTCTTAGCAGCGGAGTTCATCCGAGAAATCTACCACTCCGAGTGGCTCGCCAACGTTGTCATGGTCCCCAAGAAGGACAAGTCACTTCGCATGTGCATTGACTTTAAACATATCAATCGGGCCTGCCCGAAAGATCATTTTCCTCTCCCCCGCATCGATCAGATAGTCGACTCGACTGCGGGATGTGAGCGACTGTCTTTTTTAGACGCCTATTCCGGGTACCATCAGATCCGTCTGTATGGACCTGACGAGATCAAAACAGCTTTCATCACTCCATTCGGGTGCTTCTGTTATGTTACCATGCCGTTCGGCCTCAAGAATGCCGGAGCCACATTCATGAGGATGATTCAGAAGTGTTTGCTCACTCAAATCAGTCGGAATGTGGAAGCATACATGGATGACATTGTGGTCAAGTCACGGAAGGGTTCCGACCTGCTGGCTGACCTTGCTGAAACCTTTGCCAACCTCAGGAGGTATGATATCAAGCTTAATCCATCAAAGTGCACATTCGGAGTTCCTGGCGGAAAATTACTCGGTTTTCTCGTTTCCGAACGGGGAATCGACGCCAATCCAGAAAAAGTCGGTACTATACTCCGAATGAAAAGTCCTGTGCGAGTGCACGACGTCCAGAAGCTTACTGGTTGCTTGGCCGCTTTAAGTCGATTCATATCTCGTCTCGGTGAAAAGGCATTGCCTCTTTACCGATTGATGAAGAAGTCCGACAAGTTCGAGTGGACTCCCGAAGCTGATGCAGCGTTTGCAGAGCTCAAAGCTCTGCTCTCCACCCAGCCGGTGCTTGCTGCCCCAATCAGCAAGGAGCCTTTGCTGCTTTACATCGCAGCCACGGGACAAGTCGTCAGTACGGTACTTACGGTCGAGCGGGAAGAAGAAGGAAAAGCCTTCAAAGTTCAGCGCCCAGTATATTATATTTCTGAAGTTTTGACCCCGTCGAAGCAAAGATATCCTCATTATCAGAAGCTTGTATATGGGATTTATATGACCACAAAGAAAGTTGCTCACTACTTCTCTGATCATTCCATTACAGTCGTCAGCGACGCTCCATTGTCAGAGATCCTGCATAACAGAGATGCAACTGGTCGAGTGGCAAAATGGGCGATTGAACTCCTTCCTCTAGATATCAAGTTCGAGGCAAAGAAGGCTATCAAGTCCCAGGCAATAGCAGATTTCGTCGCCGAGTGGATTGAACAGCAACTGCCGACTCAGGTTCACTCGGAGCATTGGACCATGTTCTTCGACGGTTCCAAAATGCTGAATGGTTCCGGTGCCGGGGTGGTGTTGGTCTCCCCCCGAGGAGATAAGCTCAGATATGTTCTTCAAATCCACTTTGATTCCTCCAATAACGAGGCGGAATATGAAGCACTTTTATATGGGTTGCGCATGGCCATTTCACTCGGCGTCCGTCGCCTCATGGTCTATGGCGACTCAGATTTGGTGGTTAATCAGGTGATGAAGGAATGGGACGTCAGAAGTCCAGCCATGACTGGTTATTGCAATGCAGTGAGAAAGCTGGAGAAGAAATTCGAGGGGTTAGAGCTTCATCACATACCCCGACTGAAAAATCAAGCAGCTGATGATTTGGCAAAAATAGGTTCCAAAAGAGAAGCCATTCCCAGCAATGTGTTTTTGGAACACATCCACACACCATCAGTTCAGGAGGATCCCTTCACTGAAGAGGCCCCGCAGCCAAAAAGTGCCACGGATCCGACTGAAGTTGAAGTTCCAGCTGTGGTCGACCTGATCATGGAAGTCTTGGTCATCACTCCCGACTGGACAGTACCGTACATCGCGTACATCCTAAGGAAAGAACTCCCAGAGGACGAAGAAGAGGCTCGACAGATCGTCCGTCGATCCAAGGCCTTTACAGTCATAAAGGGACAGTTGTATAGAGAAAGCGCGACTGGAGTCAGTCAGAAGTGTATAACACCAGAAGAAGGTCAGATGATCCTTGACGATATCCACTCGGGGACCTGTGGTCATCATGCGTCCTCTCGGACCATTGTGGCTAAAGCATACCGAGCGGGATTTTACTGGCCAAGGGCCAATGAAATGGCAAAAGAGATAGTCGACAAATGTGAAGGATGTCAGTATTACTCCAATATGTCGCACAAGCCCGCGTCAGCTCTGAAAACCATTCCACTCGTCTGGCCCTTCGCTGTTTGGGGGCTGGACATGGTTGGACCACTGAAAACGGGCAGGAGCGGCTTCACTCATGTGCTAGTAGCAGTCGACAAGTTCACCAAATGGATTGAAGCTAAGCCTATCAAGAATCTTGATGCTTGCACTGCTATCAGTTTCATCAGAGAGTTGATATTCAGATATGGAGTTCCGCACAGCATCATCACTGACAATGGGTCAAACTTCGATTCCGACAAATTCAGGGCCTTTTGCGCCTCTCAGGGCACACGAGTCGACTATGCTTCGGTCGCTCACCCTCAGTCGAATGGACAGGCGGAAAGAGCAAACGGCCTAATTCTCAAAGGACTGAAACCTCGATTGATGCGCGATCTCAAGCACGCAGCAGGTGCATGGGTCGACGAGCTTCCATCAGTTCTTTGGGGATTGAGGACGACCCCGAACCGATCGACCGGAAGAACCCCATTCTTTCTGGTCTACGGAGCCGAAGCAGTCTTGCCGAGTGACATGCTTCACAACGCCCCTCGAGTCGAGCTCTACTCTGAAGAAGAAGCAGAACAAGCCCGGCAGGACGCAGTCGACCTCCTGGAAGAAGAAAGAGAAATGGCCATGATCCGATCGACCATCTATCAGCAAGACTTGCGTCGATTCCATGCCAGAAATGTGAAGAGTCGAGCCTTCCAAGAAGGAGACTTAGTCCTCCGCGTGGATCAGCAAAAACCACACAAACTCGCTCCTACTTGGGAAGGCCCCTTCATAGTCACCAGAGTCCTCCACAATGGAGCGTACCACCTCTACAATGTCGATCGCCAGATTGATGAGCCACGAGCCTGGAATGCGGAGCTACTCCGTCCCTTTTATACTTGAATTCTCACTCGGATGAGATGTAATAAGAAAAAACTCCTGTAGTTTATTTATCAAAGACAAGAGCGTTATAATTTTCCCAGTGATTGTTATTGTTTTTGTTTGCGTAAGAAATCCCCCAGTGGGTGGCTTAGCTGCGAATCCGCTTCGCCTAAGTTTGTAAAAATAATTTCCTACCGAGTGGTGAGCCAGCCTCCCACTCGGGGGCTTAGCTGCGAACCCGTTTCGCCTAAGTATTTAAAAATCCTACCGAGTGGAGAGCAATCCTCCCACTCGGGGGCTTAGCTGCAGTCCAGTACTCGCCTAAGTTCTCTCACTCGGAGACTTAGCTGCAGTCCGGCACTCGCCTAAGTTTGAAAAAATCCTACCGAGTGGAGAGCAATCCTCCCACTCGGGGGCTTAGCTGCAGTCCAGTACTCGCCTAAGTTTTCTCACTCGGAGACTTAGCTGCAGTCCGGCACTCGCCTAAGTTTGAAAAAATCCTACCGAGTGGAGAGCAATCCTCCCACTCGGGGGCTTAGCTGCAGTCCAGTACTCGCCTAAGTTTTCTCACTCGGAGACTTAGCTGCAGTCCGGCACTCGCCTAAGTTTGAAAAAATCCTACCGAGTGGAGAGCAATCCTCCCACTCGGGGGCTTAGCTGCAGTCCAGTACTCGCCTAAGTTTTCTCACTCGGAGACTTAGCTGCAGTCCGGCACTCGCCTAAGTTTGAAAAAATCCTACCGAGTGGAGAGCAATCCTCCCACTCGGGGGCTTAGCTGCAGTCCAGTACTCGCCTAAGTTTTCTCACTCGGAGACTTAGCTGCAGTCCGGCACTCGCCTAAGTTTGAAAAAATCCTACCGAGTGGAGAGCAATCCTCCCACTCGGGGGCTTAGCTGCAGTCCAGTACTCGCCTAAGTTTTCTCACTCGGAGACTTAGCTGTAGTCCCGCACTCGCCTAAGTTTGAAATAATCCTACCGAGTGGAGAGCAATCCTCCCACTCGGGGGCTTAGCTGCAGTCCAGTACTCGCCTAAGTTTTCTCACTCGGAGACTCAGCTGCAGTCCGGCACTCGCCTAAGTTTGAAAAAATCCTACCGAGTGGAGAGCAATCCTCCCACTCGGGGGCTTAGCTGCAGTCCAGTACTCGCCTAAGTTTTCTCACTCGGAGACTTAGCTGCAGTCTGGCACTCACCTGAGTTTGAAAAAATCCTACCGAGTGGAGAGCAATCCTCCCACTCGGGGGCTTAGCTGCAGTCCAGTACGCGCCTAAGTTTTCTCACTCGGAGACTTAGCTGCAGTCCGGCACTCGCCTAAGTTTGAAAAAATCCTACTGAGTGGAGAGCAAACCTCCCACTCAGGAGCTTAGCTGCAGTCCATTACTCGCCTAAGTACGAAACACATCTCAATCCTCAAGGACGACGAGGTGCAGGTCGACTGCCACCTTCTCCGGGGGAGCTTCGCCACAAATACAATGTGCGCTCCATCCCGCTCTGCAATAATGAGGTGCGGGTCGACTGCCGCCTTCCCCTGGAGAGCTTCGCCACAAATACAACATGCGCTCCATGCCACTCCACAAGGACGACGAGGTGCAGGACTACTACCACCTTCTGTTTTGGAGCTGCGCTACAAATACAAAAGTTGTCTCGAATGAAGAACAAGTTCACTCGGCAGGGGATTCATGAAGATATTCAACGATAAACCAAGTTCAGGTAAATCTTAAAGGTTCCGGACCATAGATCGAAGTTCTCGGGCAATCAGCCCGAAAGAGTTTAACGGTTACAAAAACCACTCGGCATTCTGAGGCAAATTTAAGGTGAGGCATAAAAGTTTGTTCACTCCGCAGGAGGAGGACTAGCAGGCTCGACGAACTCGTCTAAGTCGACGCCGTTGGCGATCCGAGTGGCTGCAGCAATGAAAGTCTCCATAAAAGATCGGAAGTCATGCTTCTGGGTGTTGGCGACCTTGATTGCTGCCAGCTTATCTTGTCGCACCTCCTTGCAATGGACGCGAACCAAAGACAGAGCCACATCAGCGTGACACCGGGCAGAAGACTTCTTCCACTCCTGCACTCGGTCAGGGATTTTGTTAAGTCGAGTTATCAGGGACTCAAGATCATTTTGGAGCGTGGCCTTTGGCCAAAGTGTCGGGTCGATCCGCGATATGGCGACCTTCAGTCGAGCCAAGTAGTCCACGGCACCGTCGATGCGGGATTCCAGTCGGAGCAGATTCATGGCAGTTTCATCTTTCACGGGAGAATTGATTGGATCCAAACCTGGTTCGATCCGCCCAGTCTCCTCCTCGAAGTTCTGACAAAACTCTGCATTCACCATCGAAGAATAAGTCAATTTTCGTACACTGAGTAGACACAAAAAAAATCAGTCGGAACAAAATGTGCACCTTCAAGCTTGATGAACAACTTCTTGGCAAGGCTCCTCAGATAGCTCTCCAGATCGTCCCTCCTGCGAGCGATGCCTTCCATCTTCTCGCCCAGGTTGAGGTTCTCCTTCTTCCAGCGCGAGCACTCCTTGTTGGCTTCGTTCAGAGCAGATTTCAGCTTGGTATTCTCTTCTTCCAACTGGCCGACCGAAGCCAGTTTCTGTTCAGCCAGAGCGGTTCTGTCGTCAGCTTCCTTTCGAGCAGCAGCCAAATCCTGATCCTTCTTCGCCAGAGCTTCTCTCAGTTTTTCTGCAAAGAAATGATGCTTGATTCAGAAAGAGCAGAAGGGTACTCAAGCCTAAGACAGACCAGTCGACAAACTCGTCTTACTAGTGGCGACGTCCTTGACCTTTTGCAGCTCTATCTTGGCCAGCTCCAAGTCAAGGTTCAGTTGAATCTGCTGTTTCTCCAAGTCAGCAAAGCGAGCTCCAAGATCACAAGATTTCTGAAATCAAAGGGAGAAGTTATTTTACAGCGAAAAACGACAAAGACAATAAGTACTAAGACTACGGTCGACTGCCCGCAGTCCACCATAGTCTCGGGGACTACACCCAGTGGGTGCACTTTGCGTGCCCCCACCGGTTCTGATCCCACTCGACCGGCCCGCCGGAGTCGAGTGCAGGGAGTAAAAAAAGGGAGAGAAAGTAGAACTCAGACCACAGTCGACTGCCAGCAGTCGACCGCGGTCTCGGGGACTACACCCAGTGGGTGCACTTGGCGTGCCCCCACCGGTTCTGATCCCACTCGACCAGATCGAGTGGAAGAGACAAACTACCAGTTCGGTTTACACTCGACAAAATACAAAGACTACAGTCGACTGCCAGCAGTCCACCGTAGTCTCGGGGACTACACCCAGTGGGTGCACTCAGCGTGCCCCCACTAGTTCAAAAATTCAATCGACGCACCCAGTGGGTGTACAGATGCAAAGATTTTCGGAAAGAGTCTTCAGATAGCATATCCTAACAGAACAAGCGGCGACCAACTAACCTGAACGTTGCTCTGGAGAGCCGAGCTGGCATCGTAGGCGGCTTGGCTGGCGTCCCGCACCGTCTTCATCTTCTCCATCATAATGCCCGCCTGGCGTATGGCTTCCCTGGCAGCATTCACCTCGTCCTCTGGGACATGATGGGTCGCAAAAACTGAAGGCGGGTCGACAGGGGCCTGAGCAGTCGACGAGGAAGGCAAGGCACTCGACAATGGCACGGCGAAGGTAACAGAACCCCGATTGGCATCGCCAGCGTCCTGAACGACTGGCTCCGCCCTCGGCGTCGATTGTGGCACCTCGCTCGCAGGAGCTTGCCTATTTTTCCTCGTCAAAGGCCTCTCGGGCTCTTCATCATCATCATCAGGGAGGTCAATAATGTTAGGGGCTGTTCAAAGTTCAATCGACAAAATCACATCACCCAATGGTACACATTGCAGTTGAATCGACCAAAATAAAGACAGTATGGCAGAAATCATACCCAGATTAGAAGTGACCGCATCCTCCATCACCTCATCATCGTCCCTGTAAGCTGAGGTCCCGGAAGTAGCAGCGCTGACAGTTCCAAAGTTCATCCGGTTAAAACAAGAAAAACAAACAGCACAGGGCGTCGAGTAAATATGAAGGGAGACACTCACGCGGAAGCGATGGGGATGTCAATCTTAATCTTCGACAACGCCTTCCGAAACTTCGGCTCTGTGACTTTGGGATGCTTTGGCGCTTTTTCAGTTGGAGTTGGTGAAGAGGTCCGAGGACGCTTTGAAGACTGACTAGCTTGACCAATCACCTTTTCACGGGCGCTCGGTCGTTCTTGGTCAAGTTTGGACCGCCTCTCCCTGCGAGGAGGCGACTTGACTTCTTCTTCGTCACTTGGATCGTCGCTTTCTTCGTCCCCTCCACCGTCAGAATCCCATTCGCCACTGTCGCCGCCGCTCGCCTCTCCTTCCGGGTCCTGCTCTTGCTCTCCGTTGGGCATTGAATACATTTCGATAATGGCCTGAAAGAAAGCAGGAAGAACAAAGTCAGTCGATGCAGTATAGGAAGCTGCGCGAGTGAATTCAGATTACAAACAAAAGCTCAGAATCGGACCTTCTTTGGTACATGAGACTGGTCGAATGGAGGAACTCTCCTGGCTCCCCTGGGGTTGTCCTTGTTTCCGGTCATGCCCGACAGCCACTTCTCCAGTGTGTCGTCATCGACCTCCTCCGGGTGAATCCGAGTGGAGTCTTCAAGACCTGAATACATCCACATCGGATGGTCTCGGGCTTGAAGAGGCTGGATGCGCCGCTGAAGGAAGACCTCCAAGAGATCCATATCGGTGACCCCGTCACGGATAAGCTGGACCACTCGCTCTACCAACACCCTCACCTGCGCCTTCTCCTCCGGGAGCACCTTCAAAGGGGAGGGTTTCCTCACTCGGTCCATGGTGAAAGGAGGGAGGCCAGTCGACTGCCCTGGCGTCGACTGGTCTTTGCAGTAAAACCAGGTCGACTGCCATCCGCGAACTGAGTCGGGAAGAATCATGGCCGGAAAGGAGCTTTTCCCTCTCATCTGGACACCAAGACCCCCACACATCTGAATCACTTGAGTCCTCTCGTCACTCGGATTAGCCTTTTTCACCGTCTGGGAGCGACAAGTGAAAATGTGCTTGAAAAGGCCCCAGTGAGGCCGACAACCCAGGAAATTCTCACACAAAGAAACAAAAGCGGCGAGATAAACGATTGTGTTGGGAGTGAAGTGGTGGAGTTGTGCCCCAAAGAAGTTCAGAAATCCCCGAAAGAAAGGGTGAGGAGGCAAGGAAAATCCACGGTCGACGTGGGTGGCAAGGAGAACGCGCTCACCCTCCCGAGGTTGCGGCTCGGATTCCTTCCCCGGAAGCCGCGCCGATTCATAGGGGATCAGCCCTCCTTCGGCTAGGTCGTCGAGGTCTTCTTGGGTGATCGTTGAGCGGATCCAGTCGCCCTGGATCCAGCCCTTCGGCAGGCCGGTTCGCGAGGAGGATCCGCCCCGACTGGTCGCCTTCCCCTTCGACCTCGCCGTCGCCTTCTTCGCCCGCTCTAGAGCCGCCGTCTTCTCCTTCCCCATCGTCGCCGGCGAAACGCGTACGGAGCGGTGGCGCTGGGGCGAGAGCGAGCGCGGCGAGGGAGCGTGAAGAGGAGAAGAGATAATGGGGACGCACTGTTCGAAGAGACCCCGGTCCGACGCCTTATATGAGGCCGCTTCCGAGTGGCTGACTGGTAGGCCCGGGCGGCCCTGTCAAAACCCGTAACAATCGCGCGCGTGATACGTGGCGAAAAAGGTGGCGCGGGGATCGAGGCGGCTCCGCTCTATCCCATCCGATTACTGCGGCCTCCCCCGTCCCGCGCGCTTCCCAAAATTCGGATCCCGCGAAATCTGCGGGCAGCAGAACAACTTGTCAGACCGAAGATCTCCTCCGCACCGTCACTCGGAGCCTTTCAAGTAAAGAAACTCACTCGACAAAAAGCTAAGAATGGATCAAGGCGACTGAAAAGGAAGTTGCTGTCATCACTCAGGTTCATTGATCCGAAACCAGATATGCTCATGGCATGAAAAATGAGTCGGGAAAATTCTCAACTCCTTCCCCACTCAAACCTCGATCCATTCGGGGGCTAATGACGAAGCTATGTACCTAGGGTAGGGTCATGGACCTGTCCAAACTGCCCTACCCAAGGACATCTCTAGAAGAAATCACCTTTCAATCGACTTGGAGGTGTTCCACTCGACAGACTCGAAGACACTCGACCAAGAAGCGATCACTCGACCAAGACCAAACCACTCGATGGCCAGGAGACCTAAAGGCACTCTGAATGCTAATGGCCGGTTATTATGTAGCCTTTATGGTCATCATAGCACTTTATTAGGGGCGTTACCAGTAACGCCCGACCTTAATGTATTTAAAACCCTGCATAACTGAGGGCCGGAGGGGTCCGGCGAACTCTATATAAGCCACCCCCCTCCTCAGTGTAAAGGGTTCGCACCCCTGTAAACCATACACGCATAATCCAGTCGACCGCCTCCGGGCTCTGAGACGTAGGGCTATTACTTCCTCCGAGAAGGGCCTGAACTCGTAAACCTCGTGTGCTTACAACTTCTCCATAGCTAAGATCTTGCCTCTCCATACTTACCCCCTACATTACTGTGAGACTTAGAACCACGACACAGGGCACACTCGATGAGTCTCCATACAACTAAAACCAAACCTCGAGTTTCCGAGGGGCGCCTGCATAGGGCTCTAGTTTGGACTAACACTCAAGGAGCAACTGGCCCGGGGGGTAAAATAATGTGACCTCAGGAGCGCGACTCCAAGGGAAATAAAAGCAGTGGCAAATGTAAAATCATGTGGGCATTGCCTGGAGAGTTTTATTCAAAGGCCAACTGTCACGGTTCCCATTATAACCCAACCGCGTAAGGCACGCAAAACGGGGACATAACACCATATGACGGAAACCAGGGCGGCAAGAAGTGAACAACCCAGGCATGCGAGCTTCACCGTTTCCAAGTATTAGATGTGCATTGATTAATAAGAATATATTGTATATCCACAAAATATCATGTTCCAACATGGAACAAGCTCCAATCTTACTGCACTAACACGCTAAGGCTGAGCAAGCTGGTTAACAAGCCAAACAACGGTTTGTAGACAAGGTGGTTAGAGGCTTGGTTCAACAATATGGGAGGCATGATAGCAAGTGGTAGTATTGCAGCATAGGCATAGCAAAGAGCGAGCAACTAGCAAAGCAAGATAGAAGTGATTTCGAGGTATGTCATCTTGCCTGAGATCCCGCAAGGAAGAAGAACAAGTCCATGAAGAAGACAAACGGAGTAGTCAAATGAATCCTCACAACTCCGGAACGAAACCGAAGCTAACGCGAGAAGCAACCCGAAAAGAAGCAAACAACAAAGTAAACAACCATCACATAAGCATGCCATGATGCACAACCAGGTATGATGCATCTCTGGTTTAAATGAGGCATGGCATGGTGTCGGTGTCAAAACCGGCGGATCTCGGGTAGTGGGTCCCGAACTGTGCGTAGGCCGGATGGTAATAGGAAGCAGGAACACCATGTTTTACCCAGGTTCGGGCCCTCTTGATGGAGGTAAAACCCTATGTCCTGCTTGATTAATATTGATGATATGGGTAGTACAAGAGTAGATCTACCACGCGATCAAGGAGGCTAAACCCTAGAATCTAGCCTATGGTATGATTGTTGTATATGGAGTTGATTGCCTACGGACTACAACCCTCCGGTTTATATAGACACCGGATAGGGTTAGGGTTACACAGAGTCGGTTACAATGGTAGGAGATCTTGAATATCCGCATCGCCAAGCTTGCCTTCCACGCCAAGGAAAGTCCCATCCGGACACGGGATGAAGTCTTCAATCTTGTATCTTCATAGTCCAGGAGTCCGGCTGAAGGTATAGTCCGGCTACCCGAACACCCCCTAATCCAGGACTCCCTCAGTAGCCCCTGAACCAGGCTTCAATGACGACGAGTCTGGCGCGCAAATTTTCTTCGGCATTGCAAGGCGGGTTCCTCCTCCAAGTCTTTCATAGAAGATTGTAAACACCAAGAGTAGTGTCCGGCTCTGCAAAAAAAGCTTCCACATATTGCCACAGAGAGAATGATATAAACACAAATCAAATCTGCTGACGTATTCCGCAGTGCGTCATCACACTATGGCCAAGTCCTTTACTCGAATCGTTTTTACTTTTCCACCTCAGCATGTTTTGCGAGGCGGTTTCCTTGGCACGCCTTGTCAAAGCAGAGATCGTGTACCCCCTTTACGGGATTCTCATCAATACGAACGTGGGTAACACAACCGCGCCATTTATCACGGCGCTTGGGAGGCAAGCGAGTTTTACTAGGCTGGTGGGGACGCACAACCGCATCCGCCCATATAAGGGGATAAGGATCCACCTTTTTACCTATGCCTTCTTCCTCCTTTGCCTATCCATCTCCTGCGCACTCGAGCTCCAGCGCCCAAGCCCGCACTTCCCACCTCAACCTTCTCCAGCAATGTCTGGAGCGGGAGGCAAGTGGATGGTCTCCTCCGCTACGGAGGGCCAAGTCAAGAAGCTAAGGAAGGCCGGATACCTGTCTAAGGACATCGCGCACCGGCTTCCCAAAAAGGGGCAGCTTCTCCCCACCCCAAGGCCCCATGAAAGGGTAGTATTTCTTCCCCACTTCCTCCGCGGACTGGGTTTTCCATTCCACCCATTTGTCCGGGGGATCATGTTCTACTACGGCCTGGATTTCCACGATCCGGCCCCGAACTTCATCCTCAACATCTCGGCGTTTATCCTCATGTGCGAGGCTTTCCTCCACGTCCGCCCTCATTTCGGCCTCTGGCTCAAGACCTTCAACGTCAAGCCCAAGGTGGTGCACGACAGCCAGGCGGAGTGCGGAGCGCCATGGCGGGCAAGATGGCCAACGTCCTACGGTTCAAGGGCTCTTTTGTGGAGACCCTAAAGGGGTGGCAATCCGGGTGGTTTTACATCACCGAGCCACGCGATCCGAAATGGACCGCAGCCCCCGAGTTCCGATCCGGACCCCCCACGCGGCTTATGTCCTGGAAAGAGACGGGCCTGTCATGGGGTGATGAAAAAGAGGTGACCGGATTGCAAACATGCATCCAGTCCCTGGTGAACAAGCCAATCCGGCTTGTTAATGTAATCCAGGTTATGCTCGTCCGCCGGATCCTCCCGTGCCAACAACGGGATTTTAATCTGTGGGAGTTTGACCTGGCGCAGCACCAAACCCTTAGCAGGCTCTTCGACATGACGTACGAAGATGCCTGGAAGGTGCTATTCAAGGGCACCGAGGCTCCCGCATCCGCTTCCGAGGACCGCGGATACAGCTCGCAGCGTCACGCTAGCGACGTAAGCTATCTTCACCTTTTACAGGATGTTAAGCTTTTTTCATAGTTTGACTCTATGCGGGATCTAAACTCCCTTACCTTTGATAGGCTTGGCGGGCGATATCCGGACCGATTGACTGTCGGCTCCGCTGCCCCATGACCCAGCCCCAACTCTACTAGTGAAGCTGCTGGCTCCGGTGCCATATGTGGTGCCGGAAAAGAAGGCCAAGAAGAAGAAGACCACGGGGACTCGAAAGAGTGCCCGTAATGTGGTGGTGTCGGACTCGTCATCCGACGAGTCCGAGACGCCCTCTTCCCGTGAAAACGAGGAGGAGGAAGAAGAAAACTCTCCCCCCCCCCCAGCGGAAGGAGGAGAGAAGAGGAAGGCCGCCCCAACGGGGGAGGCC
The DNA here is from genome assembly GCF_018294505.1 of Triticum aestivum. Lineage (NCBI taxonomy): Eukaryota > Viridiplantae > Streptophyta > Magnoliopsida > Poales > Poaceae > Triticum > Triticum aestivum. The sequence continues at coordinate 406,852,793 of NC_057803.1, forward strand.
GAGGGGTCTAGGAAAAGGAAGACCCCTCCGCCGGACTACTCCCCCGACGCCGAAGAGGGCGAAGAGGAGTGGCCAAACAGGGCCAAGCGTCCGGCGAAATCATAAGTTCGGATATCAGAGTAACTCATGATGTTTGTCACATCCCTAGTCCTGTTATGCAATAGGCTAGACCCTCATGTGAGCATCATGTTTTAATTCAAATGAAATTTGAATTGAGGAATTTTCAAAAGCCTCAGAAGACCTCTAAAATTAACCAACATTTAAATCTCATCAAATGAGTCCAAAGAAATGTTCCTGTTACTCTGTGAAAATATTGGTAAGAGGTAAAATTCAAACCAATATTTTTGGAATCACAGAATTATTTATTTTTGGGCCTTTGACTTAAACCAATGACATATTTGAGTTGAATTTATTTCTATTATATAAGAAATAAAGTTCAAATATTTTTGTAAGTTGCCTGTGACCTTGGACTAGTTCCTGAGCTCACATACAATTTACAGAAAGTTTTAGAAAAATGATTTGATATTTTAAATCAAATCAAAACCAATTGCAAAAAATAGAAAACTGAAACAAGAAAAGAGAGAGAGAGAGAGGAAGCCCACCTGGGCCACTTACCTGGCCCAGCTCCTCCAGCAGCCCAGCCCACCTCCTCCTCCCTGTCGCCTTCCTCCTCGTGCCAGTAGGCAGAGGAGGGACACGGCGCACGCGCCCGAGCTCGCCACGCCACCAGGCTGCCTGCCTGCGTCGCCTGGCCACCGCGACGCCGCGCGTCATCTCCTCGGCGCCGCCCCGACCCCCTGGACCCCCTTGCTCTCTCCCTCTCCCTCGTTTCCCTCCTCTGTCTCGTTCTCTCACTCGCCTGAACGCAGCCGTCGCCACCGACGAGCTCCCTCGCGGCCACCTCCACCCCCTCTCCTCTCCGACGCGCTCCCGAGCTCCGTAGTGCCTCCCTCGTCCTCTCCCTCGGCTCACACGACCGGAGAAGCCCCGAAGCGCCGCCCCGACGCTTTTCCCCTCCTCGGACCCGCCGGTCGCCGTCGCCCGATTCGTCGGCTCCGGACCGTCCCCGACCTCGCCGAGCGTTCCGTCGTCATCGCTGTGAGCCCCCGCACCGAACCTCCCTCTCCCCGATGCCGATTTCTTCCACTAACCGCGGGCTCCGCCGAGCCCGAGAGCTCATCACCGCCGGCCACGAAGTCGCCGTGGCTAGAGCTCACGTGCGTCACGTCCAAGCACACCACCGTGCTCAGCACCACGCCAGGATCCCAAAACCCTAGTCCATTGCTCCTGTTGTGTACCGTAGCCACCGCTCGCGCCTCACCCGAACTCCGGCCGCCGCCGTCGTCATGATTGTCGTCGCCTCCGGCCACCCTAGCTTCTCCCGTTTGCCCTGTTAGATGCGCGCGAGCCTGGGCATCCCGTAGAGCCCCTCCGCCGCTCTTTTGGTCATCGGAGGGCGAATCCCGACGCTCTCCGCCGTCCCTGGCCTTGCCGGCGACGAGCCTCGGGTCAACTCCGGCGAGTTTGACCCGGGTTTGACCCCAGTTGGACTCCCCCTGACTCAATGACAGGTGGGGCCCAGCCCTGTTAGTTAATTAGGACTAGTACTAATTGAATTAGTTAAACTAATTACACTGACACGCGGGACCCACGTGTCAGGTTTGACCCGTACCGTGCCTCGTTGACTTGCTGACGTCATGATGATGTCAGGCTGACGCAGTAAGTCATTTTCTGGATTTATTATATTCAGGAAATTCCAGAAAATAATCTAAACTTCTAAAATTCATATAAAATCAACCGTAAGTCAGAATGAAATAATTTATATATGAAAAATTATCAGAAAAATTCAAGGAACCCATCTGTACCATTTTCATGCATGTTTAAACAATGTTTGTCCTCTGTTTTGGACAAAACAAATAAAGGGCATTTAAATAACCATATATGGAGTTGGAATTTGAATCATGTATTCAAACCAACTTCATTTAAATCATAGCTAGGTGCATTAGCCCAAAACACATTCATATTGCCATGTCATAGCATGCATCATATTGTGCATTGCATTGATCATGTTTCTTCTGTGTTTGCCGGTGTTGTTCCCCCTCGGTAGACGTTGTACCGACGATGTGATCGTTGACACTGATGAAGACTCAATATTATCTTCAGAAGTGCCAGGCAAGCAAAACCCCCTTGCTCATTCCGATACAATCCTACTCTCTCGCCCTGCTCTCTTTTACTGCATTAGGACAACAACGAGTCATTTGTTACTTGCTGCGGTAGCTGAACCCCTTTATCCTCTGCATGACCTGTCATTGCCACAGTAAATAGATGAAACCCACTAGTATGAGTAGGAGTTGTTTGAGCCATGTTGTGCCTACTCATTCATGTTTGTTTGTCATGCCTGCTACTGCTTAGAGTTGAGTCAGGTCTGATTCATCGGGAATGAATCAGAGGTGTGTGAACATGTCCTACTGTGTGTGAGCTAAATGTGTGAACACGATTTGGTAAAGGTATCGGTGAGAGGCCATGTAGGAGTACATGGTGGGTTGTCTCATTGAAGCCGTCCTTAGGAACTGAGTTCTGTGTTTGTGATCCATGATTCAGCTACTACCATGCATTGGGCCCTGAAATATGACCCCACTCGACTTCTTATTCACCCTAGTCCTTTGTCCAGGAGTTGCAAGTAGTTTCTGGTGTTTGTAGCTTACTGGAGGCCGTGGACAGCGCTGACCCGCGGGGTGGGCTGTGATGCGGTAGGTACGTAGCACGGTGTACCGGGTGCCCGTTTGGTGTCTCGAGAACCCTGCACACATCGTTTGGGGCTGTGAGCGAAACTCCGGCCGGATCTCCTCATGGATGGAACCCGAATAGGCGATAAACCTGGACTAGAGACTTGAGTGTTTAGGTAGGTCGTGGTCTACACCCACGTCGGCTTTCGCTTGAAGTCTGCCGAGCACATGTCGTGTGCAGACGCTAAGTGGTGGAAACATGTATGAAGAAGTACACCCCTGCAGGGTTAACATCATCTACTCGAATAGCCGTGTCCGCGGTAAAGGACTTCTGGGTTGCTTATATCAGTTCATGGACAAGTGAAAGTGGATACTCTAAAATACGCAAGATAGGCGTGAGTGCTATGGATGGCGTTCTCGTAGGGAGACGGGAGCGGTTCCATAGTGGTGTATTGGTTGGTGAATATGTGGACTCGTGTGCGCCACCTCAAAAGAGTTGCTTGCAGTCGTAGTTTAGGATAGCCACCGAGTCAAAGCTGGCTTGCTACAGTTAAACCCCCACCATCCCTTTGTTGATAATGATGCATATGTAGTTAGTTCTGATGTAAGTCTTGCTGGGTACATTTGTACTCACGTTTGCCTATTTTATGTTTTTGCAGAGAGACTTCGGTCTCGCTAGTAGTTCCGCGTGGACTTCGACGTTTAGCTTGTTACCTCAGCTACGATCTTGTGCCTCGGCAGGATTTGGTAGATAGTCAGGCTTCTCAGCCTTTTTCATTTATAGATGTCTGTACTCAGACATGATAGCTTCCGCTTGTGTTTTGACTTGTATGCTCTGAATGTTGGGTCGTAGGACCCCTGTTTGTAATATCTCGCTCCTCGGAGCCTATTGAATAAAATACTTGAGTTATAGAGTCATGTTGTGATGCCATGTTGTATTTGCACATATCGAGCATATTGTGTGTATGTTATTGAAATGCTTGGTATGTGTGGGATCTGACTATCTAGTTGTTTATTCTTAGTAGCCTCTCTTACCGGGAAATGTCTCCTAGTGTTTCCACTGAGCCATGGTAGCTTGCTACTGCTACGGAACACTTAGGCTGGCCGGCATGTGTCCTTCTTCGTTCCTGTGTCTGTCCCTTCGGGGAAATGTCACGCGATGAATACCAGAGTCCTATTAGCCCGCTACAGCCCGGTTCACCGGAGTCCTGCTAGCCCAGTGCTACAGCCTGGATTCACTCGCTGATGACCGACACGTTCGATGCTGGGTCATGGATGCCTGTTCCTGTAAGTTTGTGCCACTTTGGGTTCACGACTAGCCATGTCAGCCCGGGTTCTCTGTCATATGGATGCTAGCGGCACTATCATATACGTGAGCCAAAAGGCGCAAACGGTCCCGGGCCAGGTAAGGTGGCACCCGTGGGAATACCGTGCGTGAGGCCGCAAAGTGATATGATGTGTTATATGCTAGATCGGTGTGGCACTGAGTCGGGGTCCTGATAGCTTTGGTATCAGAGCTTGACTGCCTGTAGGATTACCAAGCCAAACTGGTCGAAGTTGAGTCTAGAAATTCTTTAGTTATATAAGGGAATTGATTGTGGGATGGAACGTAAGGCTCTTTTTACTCCTTATACCTTATGCCCTTCTGATCTGAGTCATCATATCTTTCCTACGGGGTTAAGGAACTAGGCTTTCTCTTCTTTCTATCAGGATCACATGTTACTAATCTGTAGACTTATAAGATTGTTGGATTTAAGCTTGAGTTCAGTTCCTACGACTTCTGTATGTTAACAGTTGATCTCGAAACCTTGGAATTGTGCTTCTGAGTGGCCATGCCACCATTTTTGTAGCATGCCTCAAATCTTTTTGAGCATTTATAGCCGTTATGCTGTCCGAGTCATCCCAGGTTTCTAAACAGTCTGATGCATTTGCAAATCCCTTCTTCCCATTCCCGATGTCCTTTTGGTCAGATTAATCACACAAATTAGTGAGTTGGGGTACTTTATTGCCTCGACATATATGTTGGAGTTAATAATTATGACCCTAAGTGCTTAGGGGATCATCTAGTGGTCTAGCCATGATCTGTGTTTCCAGTGTGATGATTCTGGCCATCATTATCGAAAGCATCCCGTGATGCCATTTAGTTAGTAGGCATTCTATTTCTGGGTTCTGAACCCGAGATTCACCCCATTTATCTCATGTTGATAGTGTTGCTAGTTCCTTTAGGAAATTAGTAACTTTTGCATTAGTCCTCCAGGTCCATGGTATTTTCCTTCTTCCAAATACTATGAACCCTTCAGGCAGATGTTATTTGAACCAAAAGATCACAATCAGAGTACTCTTGAGGAGTTCTCCATTCATAAATTGTGACTCTGCCAGTCCTACCTCTCTGCATGGGTTATCCGGAAGAAACATGTTGAACTTGGTTCGACATACTAATCTATGCATCCATAACTCAGAAATTGTATTTTCTTTGAGTTGTCCCTCTTAGTTGTATTCTGACCCCCGTCTATCATTTGATAGTCAAGAGTATGCGTGCATTCATTCATCGATACCTATTACTCTTGTGGTCCGTTAAGCCATTCTATTCCGGAATGACTAGGAGAAACAAACTCAAGTACCTTGTCCATTCCCAGGATTGGGTCTTAGCAGTTGTACTCCGCAGATCAAAATACTAATCCAGTTTTTGTTCTGTTCCACCCTGGAGTGTTACCATCTTTATATTAAGATTATCATGGGAATTGCACACCATCCTATGAATTCTTGGTGCAGTGATACTTCTCTCCATCATTATTCATTTCTCAGTTCCCGTGTTGTTATAACCGGAATGTCGACAAGTGAATCATGATGTGTGAAATCAATACTCCTAGCAACCTTGTTGCTTGGTAGTTAAATGGACAATAACCTCATTCCTAACGTGTTGGTTCTTGAATCATCATTCTAAGATTGATCATGCTACTTTGTCCATCTTCCTGGTGCACATTTCGATTGATGAGTTAGGATTTTGTCAAGTCCTCGCTCATTTGATCATATCGTCTTGCCCTGAAAAGCAAGATTGTTCTCGATCTTAGTAACATATCGGTGGTTCGTGATTTTCCGAATATCTTCTCGGAAGTATTACCAGGTTGTCACCTGGCTGCTATGTTGAGTTCGTGACCAAGTTGGTTTTCTTATAAATCACTCCTTCTCCAAGAATCTGTGTTGGATATTCCTGAGCTAGTTGGTTGAGCTAGACAACAACTTGGAGAGTTGGGAGATAAAAGCTTGTCTGACTTAGTTCATGTTAAGGGATATCTTCTTGTGTGTGTGTGTGTGTGTTGAAGAAGGATGATATCTCCATCGATTGGTCCTCGTGATCAGTTGTTGGATCTATTGTCTTGACAAAACGTGGATTTGAGTATGGGCTATCGTCAAGTCAAATCAGAAACCAACGATGTTCATAATGTTGTCTTACTTGTGGTTGATCCCTCGAGCATACACCATTATATCTTTTGGGTCTGACCAATGCTATCACTTGTTCACTTAACTATGGAATTCCTTTTAAAAGGAAACCCGGATGAATTGTTGTTGAGCCCATTGACAACATCCTTATCTCCTCCATGATTTTGTTGAACATTAAGCTAGTGGAAACTTTTGAAAGCATTTCTTCATGCTAGTTCATGAAGCATATGTTCGGATGTAAGAAGTGACTTCCTCCAGTTCATGTGCATTTGATGCAAGTTGCCGCCGTGGATTCGAGAAAGTCAATGTTGTTTTCCTTTGGAATCATCCCAAATCAGTCATGCATACGTGCGAAGTATTCTGTGGTTCGGAGACTTGCAACCTCCATTCTATATGTGTCCCTAGCACACCAAGCCACTGATTGATTTGTTCAAGGTTAATAAGTTCTAAGTGCTAGTCCCGAAGGTACCAGACGGATTTGTACAAAACTTCGATATCCTCGCTGATGGTTCCCCCTCCTGAACTCGGTAGTGTTTTATTATAAGACTACTTTGTGGTCATGCTTGTCTTGGACAACATGTTCACATGTTGTAGCAGAACCAGCTCATGTTTTGGAGCTTGCTATCGTAATTCATTTCCCGAGAATCTTGCAACGTCATCTCGTCGATTTGTGTTGCAAACTTTCGTTTTTCTTCCTAGACTCGATGAGTCTGGAATATCCTGACACCAACCAGATCTGAATCTCAGGCAGATATGATGGTTTGGAACATTTCCCAAGAACTATAATATCGGTCCCTCGGAAACCGGTAAAGTGGATGTCGTGGCCAACACACCCAGCCGGAAGACCTGTTATTATAATATCTTGATTGAGCAAGTTGGCCACCTCCCCATAAGGATCTCGTAGAACTTATTCTAGTAGTTGTTCCTTATGGATTTTTGTGTTTCCGAAGTCCGACCTTTACTTGATGTTCTAGATACCAGACCATTTCAAGGAATGGGATACGCTAGTACATCAAGGAGAACATTAGAAGCGGAGTGCTAAATGTCTCTCGGTTGATCATCCAGATTTGCCCCTTGGCCTCGCTAAGATGAAATCTGAGAAGGTGTTATCTTCTTTTGCATCCGCATCGTCCGTCAGTATTCATCGTGGTAGTACGTTGTGTTGCCAGGATCCTTGACACGGATGTTGGTAAAACCCTGATGAATATGGAAATGCTCAAGTTCTTGAGAGCACGCACAAGCGCTAGGTGTTATCATCGACACTAAGTGGGATGCTCTCAGTTTCCTCGGTTATGCTATGACCTTTTCAAACAGTGAATTCACTCTCTATTGTTGGGTTCTTCCCCAGTTACCAGAATCATTCCCAGCATTTGCATTTTGTTCCCAGCTTGCACCGCCAATGTGCCATTCTACCATGGGTCTCTTCCATTTCCGGTGGTAAGCAAATTCATCCATTACGTTGTCTTCAACAAGGTAATCCACATCATCCAAGTCCGAGTATGCCATTCTACCGACCCCCTCCAAACTATCGCTCGAGAATTGCCTTAGGCTGGTTTAAAGAGTTTCAATGATCTCTGAATCAAAGGTAATTCTTTTTGCCACTTAAGGGGATATATCTACGAGTCACCATCCCTAAGGTGCCTCGTTGTGGTATCATGGCAACTCAACTCCTCGCTACGTTGACAATCGTTTACCACCTTTTTAAGTGTGGAATTGTTGTCTACCTAGTGAACCCTCGTCATCTGTTCCACTCCATCCCTCTAGAGGTGTGCTTCGTCTCTCAGCTCGAGAGATGTTGCTATGTCTCATTCCGAGAGTTAATCCTGAGTTGTTCGACCTTCGAGAAGAACGATTCTTTTGGGGTCTTTCCTTCCTCTCGTTGTCATGATAGTTGGAGTTCTCAGAGCAAGACTTCAAGACAATGAGGGTGAACGAATCAACGTTCATTTGAAGTGCAACCTAGATCGTGAAGATTATGCTAGTTGCGTTCCCCCTTCACCTTACCCTACGCTTGAATCTCGGGACGAGATTTTTGTTTAGTGGGGGTGGGTTGTCACATCCCTGGTCCTGTTATGCACTAGGCTAGACCCTCATGTGAGCATCATGTTTTAATTCAAATGAAATTTGAATTGAGGAATTTTCAAAAGCCTCAGAAGACCTCTAAAAATAACCAACATTTAAATCTCATCAAATGAGTCCAAAGAAATGTTCCTGTTACTCTGTGAAAATATTGGTAAGAGGTAAAATTCAAACCAATATTTTTGGAATCACAGAATTATTTATTTTTGGTCCTTTGACTTAAACCAATGACATATTTGAGTTGAATTTATTTCTATTATATAAGAAATAAAGTTCAAATATTTTTATAAGTTGCCTGTGACCTTGGACTAGTTCCTGAGCTCACATACAATTTACAGAAAGTTTTAGAAAAATGATTTGATATTTTAAATCAAATCAAAACCAATTGCAAAAAATAGAAAATTGAAACAAGAAAAGAGAGAGAGAGAGAGAGAGGAAGCCCACCTGGTCCACTTGGCCCAGCTCCTCCAGCAGCCCAGCCCACCTCCTCCTCCCTGTCGCCTTCCTCCTCATGCCAGTAGGCAGAGGAGGGACACGGCGCACGCGCCCGAGCTCGCCACGCCACCAGGCTGCCTGCCTACGTCGCCTGGCCATCGCGACGCCACGCGTCATCTCCTCGGCGCCGCCCCGACCCCCTGGACCCCCTTGCTCTCTCCCTCTCCCTCATTTCCCTCCTCTGTCTCGTTCTCTCACTCGCCCGAACGCAGCCGTCGCCACCGACGAGCTCCCTCGCGGCCACCGCCACCCCCTCTCCTCTCCGACGCGCTCCCGAGCTCCGTAGTGCCTCCCTCGTCCTCTCCCTCGGCTCACATGACCGGAGAAGCCCCGAAGCGCCGCCCCGACGCTTTTCCCCTCCTCGGACCCGCCGGTCGCCGTCGCCTGATTCATCAGCTCCGGACCGTCCCCGACCTCGCCGAGCGTTCCGTCGTCATCGCTGTGAGCCCCCGCACCGAACCTCCCTCTCCCCGATGCCGATTTCTTCCACTAACCGCGGGCTCCGCCGAGCCCGAGAGCTCATCGCCGCCGGCCACGAGGTCGCTGTGGCTAGAGCTCACGCGCGTCACATACAAGCACACCACCGTGCTCAGCACCACGCCAGGATCCCAAAACCCTAGTGCATTGCTCCTATTGTGTACCATAGCCACCGCTCGCGCCTCACCCGAACTCCGGCCGTCGCCGTCGTCATGATTGCCGTCGCCTCCGGCCACCCTAGCTTCTCCCGTTTGCCCTGTTAGATGCGCGCGAGCCTGGGCATCCCGTAGAGCCCCTCCGCCGCTCTTTTGGTCATCGGAGGGCGAATCCCGACGCTCTCCGCCGTCCCTGGCCTTGCCGGCGACGAGCCTCGGGTCAACTCCGGCGAGTTTGACCCGGGTTTGACCCCAGTTGGACTCCCCCTGACTCAATGACAGGTGGGGCCCAGCCCTGTTAGTTAATTAGGACTAGTACTAATTGAATTAGTTAAACTAATTACACTGACACGCGGGACCCACGTGTCAGGTTTGACCCGGACCGTGCCTCGTTGACTTGCTGACATCATGATGATGTCAGGCTGACGCAGTAAGTCATTTTCTGGATTTATTATATTCAGGAAATTCCAGAAAATAATCTAAACTTCTAAAATTCATATAAAATCAACCGTAAGTCAGAATGAAATAATTTATATATGAAAAATTATCAGAAAAATTCAAGGAACCCATCTGTACCATTTTCATGCATGTTTGAACAATGTTTGTCCTCTGTTTTGGACAAAACAAATAAAGGGCATTTAAATAACCATATATGGAGTTGGAATTTGAATCATGTATTCAAACCAACTTCATTTAAATCATAGCTAGGTGCATTAGCCCAAAACACATTCATATTGCCATGTCATAGCATGCATCATATTGTGCATTGCATTGATCGTGTTTCTTCTGTGTTTGCCGGTGTTGTTCCCCCTCGGTAGACGTTGTACCGACGATGTGATCGTTGACACTGATGAAGACTCAATATTATCTTCAGAAGTGCCAGGCAAACAAAACCCCCTTGCTCATTCCGATACAATCCTACTCTCTCGCCCTGCTCTCTTTTACTGCATTAGGACAACAACGAGTCATTTGTTACTTGCTGCAGTAGCTGAACCCCTTTATCCTCTGCATGACCTGTCATTGCCACAGTAAATAGATGAAACCCACTAGTATGAGTAGGAGTTGTTTGAGCCATGTTGTGCCTACTCATTCATGTTTGTTTGTCATGCTTGCTACTGCTTAGAGTTGAGTCAGGTCTGATTCATCGGGAATGAATCAGAGGTGTGCGAACATGTCCTACTGTGTGTGAGCTAAATGTGTGAACACGATTTGGTAAAGGTATCGGTGAGAGGCCATGTAGGAGTACATGGTGGGTTGTCTCATTGAAGCCGTCCTTAGGAACTGAGTTCTGTGTTTGTGATCCATGATTCAGCTACTACCATGCATTGGGCCCTGAAATATGACCCCACTCGACTTCTTATTCACCCTAGTCCTCTGTCCAGGAGTTGCAAGTAGTTTCTGGTGTTTGTAGCTTACTGGAGGCCGTGGACAGCGCTGACCCGCGGGGTGGGCTGTGATGCGGTAGGTACGTGGCACGGTGTACCGGGCGCCCGTATGGTGTCTCGAGAACCCTGCACACATCGTTTGGGGCTGTGAGCGAAACTCCGGCCGGATCTCCTCATGGATGGAACCCGAATAGGCGATAAACCTGGACTAGAGACTTGAGTGTTTAGGTAGGTCGTGGTCTACACCCACGTCGGCTTTCGCTTGAAGTCTGTCGAGCACATGTCGTGTGCAGACGCTAAGTGGTGGAAACATGTATGAAGAAGTACACCCCTGCAGGGTTAACATCATCTACTCGAATAGCCGTGTCCGCGGTAAAGGACTTCTGGGTTGCTTATATCAGTTCATGGACAAGTGAAAGTGGATACTCTAAAATACGCAAGATAGGCGTGAGTGCTATGGATGGCGTTCTCGTAGGGAGACGGGAGCGGTTCCATAGCGGTGTATTGGTTGGTGAATATGTGGACTCGTGTGCGCCACCTCAAAAGAGTTGCTTGCAGTCGTAGTTTAGGATAGCCACCGAGTCAAAGCTGGCTTGCTACAGTTAAACCCCACCATCCCTTTGTTGATAATGATGCATATGTAGTTAGTTCTGATGTAAGTCTTGCTGGGTACATTTGTACTCACGTTTGCCTATTTTATGTTTTTGCAGAGAGACTTCAGTCTCGCTAGTAGTTCCGCGTGGACTTCGACGTTTAGCTTGTTACCTCAGCTACGATCTTGTGCCTCGGCAGGATTTGGTAGATAGTCAGGCTTCTCAGCCTTTTTCATTTATAGATGTCTGTACTCAGACATGATAGCTTCCGCTTGTGTTTTGACTTGTATGCTCTGAATGTTGGGTCGTAGGACCCCTGTTTGTAATATCTCGCTCCTCGGAGCCTATTGAATAAAATACTTGAGTTATAGAGTCATGTTGTGATGCCATGTTGTATTTGCACATATCGAGCATATTGTGTGTATGTTATTGAAATGCTTGGTATGTGTGGGATCTGACTATCTAGTTGTTTATTCTTAGTAGCCTCTCTTACCGGGAAATGTCTCCTAGTGTTTCCACTGAGCCATGGTAGCTTGCTACTGCTCCGGAACACTTAGGCTGGCCGGCATGTGTCCTTCTTCGTTCCTGTGTCTGTCCCTTCGGGGAAATGTCACGCGATGAATACCAGAGTCCTGTTAGCCCGCTACAGCCCGGTTCACCGGAGTCCTGCTAGCCCAGTGCTACAGCCTGGATTCACTCGCTGATGACCGACACGTTCGATGCTGGGTCATGGATGCATGTTCCTGTAAGTTTGTGCCACTTTGGGTTCACGACTAGCCATGTCAGCCCGGGTTCTCTGTCATATGGATGCTAGCGGCACTATCATATACGTGAGCCAAAAGGCGCAAACGGTCCCGGGCCAGGTAAGGTGGCACCCGTGGGAATACCGTGCGTGAGGCCGCAAAGTGATATGATGTGTTATATGCTAGATCGGTGTGGCACTGAGTCGGGGTCCTGACAATGTTCCTTTGTTGCACAACTTTCCTTAATGTCGAACGTAATTATGCAGCCCGCCCCGGGCCGAATTCAATGAATCGTCGGGTGGCTCCCTGGACTCATCGGACGTGAACTCAGTTCCGCCTGCTGTCTCCCCCCGCACTGCAGACGACGCCGAAGTGGCGTCGCGACAAGCTCCAGGGCAGGAGGAGGTGGTCCCGGAGGAGCCGTAAGGCAACCTGCCGGACTCCAGGAGTGAAGGGGATAAGGCCCCCCAGGGCTCCAAGTTTGGCTTTGTGCCGGACACTGCGCCGGCATCTTCCACAATTCCGGACCGCGGTAGGCGAACTCCTTCCAAGAGGAGCAAGCCTTCTGAGCCGGCGGCCTCCGTCCAACCAGAGGTGCCGGACAATCTGCTGGAGGTGCTTGACGGCGCCTCCATCGACGAGGGGCACCGTACTATTATGAGTATGGTGATCCAGAAGGTTCAGTCCGCCAAGAGCGGATTGACTGAAGCTTGCACTAGCCTTCTAACAGGCTTCGAGGTAAGTGAAAATATGTAAAAATATTACTGCATAGACAGTAGCCCCTGATGCTCCGTTTGGCGTTCGGAAAGAAAAGCCGAATAGAGGATCTATTAAATTTCGCAGGAGTCTAACAAAAAAGAGTCAATATGCATATGCAGGCTTCGCTGCTATCCACCGCCGCACTGACTGCGGAGGTGGGTGTCCTGAAGCAGGACCTCGAGCGGACCGAGTGAGAGCTCGGCCTTGCCAAGCGGCGGCTCGAGGAGAGAGAAGGTAAGAAATACCTTATAGAAAAAGTGCCTATAAAAAGGCGTGATTGCAAAAAAATAACAGGATTGTACTACCTATTGTAGGGGCCACGACTGAGGTGGCGACCCTTAAGCAGGCGCTTTCTGAGGCCGAAAAGAAAATGGCCGCGGAGCGCACCGAGCGAGACAGACTTAGGGCTCAGGTCGGCGAGGTGCAGCAAGAGCTTCAGGCTCTCATGAAAAAACATGAGAGTTTGGAGCTTGAGTGAAAGGCGCAAGCATCCGAGCTCGCGATGGCCCTTGAGACTGCCAAGTCTGCCAAGGCCGAAGCCCAAAAGGCCCTCCAAGAGTTGGAGGAGATGAGGAAGATAGTAGCGGGTAAGGCATTATTCATGCAAAGCAGAAATATAAAAGTAAACTACTTGTTACTTACCCGAATCCGGAGCTCTCCAGGGGCATTCGCAGATCTTCCCCGCAGTGTATCCGCCGCCGCCGCATTCTACCGAGCTGAAGAGGGCAGCTCGACGGAGAAGGTGTTCTGGTCTCAGTATTCTGAGGCCGGACACCCTGTGCCTTTGAGCGACCAGCTGAAACAGCTGGTCGAGCTCCACAAGGCGGCCGAACAGGCCATGAAGGGCTTCATAGTTCGGCTGTGGCCCGGAGAGGCCCTGCCTGGGAGCTATTTCGGGCTGGTGCGGCGGCTGGTGGAGGCCTGTCCGAGGCTCGAGGTCATCAAGCGCTCCGTCTGCATCGAAGGTGCCCGTCGGGCCCTTGCCCGTGCAAAGGTGCACTGGGGTAAGCTGGACGGTGAGAAGCTTGTGAAGGACGGGCCGCCGCCGGGGAAGGAGCATCGCAAGCCCGAGAACTACTACAAGGATGTTCTTGCAGGTGCCCGCCTTGTGGCGGATGAATGTACCAAGGATGTGATTTTTGAATGAACTCGCTCGTGTTTATCCTGTGCGCTGAAAACTTGTTCATATGCGCTAAGCAATGCTTATTGAATTTAAAATATTACTTTCTGTGCGGCCGTTTATCAAAAAATTGAGAGATGGCCAGTCGTCGGCTTCTGCCCCCATGCCACTAGTGCTGGGGTGTTCGGGATAAACCTGAGCGCTCTTTTTCCCATAGTTGGGTCCTTCGAGGGAGGCGCTCAGCACAACGAACCAGGCAATCGGACTATAATGCTTGAACACTCTCACTTAGCCATAGAACTCTATAATTTTAAATTTCGGCGAAGCCCCTAGTTCGGAAGACCGAGTTCGGGGCGCTATCCACGCCTTGGCCGGACAAAGCCAGCTCCTCGCTCGAAGCGGCATAAGTCTTTAGGGACTCGAAAAACCTCTCGAACAGCGACCGGTCTCTCGCCTCATCATGACAGTCAGTTTTAGCTTTCTCCACTGAGGTGCTTAACCCAGCTGAACCGGGGCACAATCGCAGTGGTTCTCCTAGTGCTACCTTAGCCGATAGAGCGGAACGTAAGGCACCAAAACATAGGAGCCGGGCAAACCCAACTATTGACCCAAATCATGATTCGGAGCCGATGCATATAGTGCTATAAGTTCGGGGTGCCGCACTTGTGAAAGTGTACGGACTTCTCACACCATTATGAGGGGTACTGAAGCCCCTGGCGTGTTTGCCGTACCATGGTGTACGGGTGCAATCATGTCATTTAATAAACATAAATGTGAAAAGAAGATAATGCAAAAAATAGACAAGAAGCTAAGCATTGTTTATAGAGAGGCTATTTATCAAAGCCGAACGATACAAATAGTGCGGTAAGCAAAAGATATTGGACTATTCAGTATGTCCTGACCAGGGGCAGGCCGCGGAATTGTATTTAAAACAGGTATACCGCTCGTAACAGAGACCACCTGGGAGTTCCATAATGCGGCATGGCTTGTCTGCCTCCCTGGATCTTGCATCGTTTGTGCGGCAGTCGAATTGCCGAACAGGTCGTCCGAAGTATGGAGTCCTGAAAGTAAGAAAAAATTAAAAAAAGAATCCGGCAGCCCCTAGTACGTTTTAAGCCGTATTTTGGGCGTGCCGTTATTGTGCCCCTTCCCCTGTGCCCATGGTATTTCAAGGGCGTAGTTATGTACGCGAGGTACTGGTTTCGCTATGTCGCGAAAGCTGGGGTTGGGGCCGCATTGCTACGCTTGCTCAGAGTGTGCCAGGCGGTCCTGCTGTGGGTTACTCCGGGCGCGCTTGGCAGTGTCTGGCTTTTTAATGGCCGGACTGGAGAATTGCCTGAGAAGGCTACTTTGTACCTCCGCTGCGAGAGCCGCCGTATGCTCCTCCGTACGGAGGGAGCGTTCGGTGTTTCCGTTGACCGTAATTACTCCTCGAGGGCCTGGCATCTTGAGCTTGAGATATGCGTAGTGCGGCACCGCATTGAACTTTGCGAATGCGGTTCGTCCGAGCAGGGCGTGATAGCCACTGCGAAACGGGACTATATCGAAGATTAACTCTTCGCTTCGGAAATTGTCCGGGGATCCGAAGACCACGTCAAGTGTTACTGAGCCTGTACAGTTGGCTTCTACACCTGGTATAACGCCTTTAAAGGTCGTTCTTGTGGGCTTAATCCTTGAGGGATCTATGCCCATTTTCCGCACTGTATCCTGATAAAGCAGGTTCAGGCTACTGCCGCCGTCCATGAGGACTCTTGTGAGATGAAATCCGTCGATGATTGGGTCGAGAACCAATGCGGCGAAGCCGCCATGACGGATGCTAGTGGGATGGTCCCTTCGATCAAAAGTGATCGGGCAGGAGGACCATGGGTTGAACTTTGGGGCGACTGGCTCCATCGCGTATACGTCCCGTAGCGCACGCTTCCGCTCCCGCTTGGGAATGTGGGTTGCGTATATCATGTTCACCGTCCGCACTTGTGGGGGAAAGCCCTTCTGTCCATTGTTGTTCGGCGGCTTGGGCTCCTCGTCGTCGCTGTGCAGCCCCTTGTCTCTGTTTTCGGCCCTTAACTTGCCTGCCTGCTTGAACACCCAACAATCCCTGTTAGTGTGATTGGCTGGCCTTTCGGGGGTGCCATGTATCTGGCACAAGCGATCGAGTATTCGGTCCAAACTGGACGGGCCCTGAGTATTCTTTTTGAATGGCTTTTTCCGCTGACCGGATTTATAGCCTTTGAATCCGGCATTGACTGCCGTGTCTTCATTGCTGTCGCTGTTAACGCGGCGTTTTTGCTTATTCCGACGTGTCCTGCCACTTTTGTCCTTGGTATCCGAATTACCAGGGTTCTTTGATAAGTTGTTACTGCGAGCTAGCCAGCTGTCTTCTCCCGCGCAAAAGCGGGTCATGAGTGTCGTGAGGGCTGCCATGGATTTCGGCTTTTCCTGTCCCAGGTGCCGGGCAAGCCACTCGTCGCGGATGTTATGCTTGAAGGCTGCTAGGGCCTCTGCGTCCGGACAGTCGACTATCTGGTTTTTCTTTGTTAGGAACCGTGTCCAGAATTGTCTGGCCGATTCCTCTGGCTGCTGAATTATGTGGCTTAAGTCGTCGGCATCCGGCGGTCGCACGTAAGTGCCCTGGAAGTTGTCGAGGAATGCGGCTTCCAGGTCCTCCCAAGAACCGATTGAGTCTGCTGGCAAGCTGTTAAGCCAATGCCGGGCCGGTCCTTTAAGTTTGAGCGGGAGGTATTTGATGGCGTGTAGATCATCGCCGCGTGCCATGTGGATGTGAAGGAGATAATCCTCGATCCATACCGCCGGATCTGTTGTGCCATCGTATGATTCGATGTTTACGGGTTTGAAACCCTCTGGGATTTTATGATCCATTACTTCATTCGTGAAGCATAGCGGGTGTGCGGCGCCTCTGTACTGGGCTATATCACGACGCAGCTCGGAAGAGCTATGTCTGTTGTGTTCGGCCCGGCCGGATTTGTTGTATCCGGAGTGAAGATCATTGTCACATGCCGTAGGGCGCCTGCGCGATCCGTAGATCGATCTTGTTTGTCTTGCCTTATCCTCCAGTATGTCTCGCAGGTCGGGCGCATTTTCCCGTGCCTTAGTTGAGCGGCGTCGGGGCATGGCTTGGGTGGAGGGCCGAGAGGCCTCTCTGTCGCGGCCGCGAGGTGGCCGGTCTGCCATGTCATGCGCTGGTGATGTAGGTGCTTCCTCCTCTGATCGGGGTAGCGGCCTGCGCTTCGGGTAACTCTTGGAGGGGCGTTCGAGTTCATACTCTTCGGCCGCAAGGACTTCAGTCCATCTGTCAGCTAGCAAATCTTGGGCAGCTCTAAGCTGTTGCTGCTTTTTCTTGAGGCTGCTTGCCGTGGCTAAAAGCCTGCGTTTAAAACGCTCTTGTTCGGCGGGGTCTGATGGTATGACGAATTCGTCGTCATCGAGGCTTGCCTCGTCTTCGGAGGGAGGCGTATAGTTATCATCCTCGACCTCTCGGTCTGCCGCTCTCTCATGAGGGCTGGCTTCTCCATCTTCCTGTGCCGAATCTTGCTGAGGTGGGTGTTCTTCGGCGCTATCCGGGGTAGTATTATCTCCCGTGCCGGAATCACCGTTTTTGCTTTGGCGGGATTTAGAGCGGCGCCGCTGACGCCGGCGCTTTGGCTGTTTCTTGGGGGCGTCATCCCCCACTGTTCCATCGCCATCTCCATCTTTTGGAGTATCCACCATATATATGTCATATGACGAGGTGGCCTTCCAGCGCCCTACAGGTGCTGGTTCCTGTTCGTCTCCTACATCGTCGTCCATGCCGTCGATGTCTTCGGAGCTGAAGTCAAGCATGTCGGTTAGATCGTCGACAGTGGCTACAAAGTGGGTGGTGGGTGGGCTTTGAATTTCCTCATCGTCCGTATCCCACCCTCGCTGACCGTAGTCCGGCCAGGGCTCTCCTGATAAAGAGAGAGACTTAAGAGAATTCAGGATGTCGCCAAAAGGCGAATGCTGAAAGATGTCTGCGGTGGTGAACTCCATTATCGGCGCCCAATCGGATTCGATTGGCAGGGGCGCGGGGGGTTCGGAGTCCGGGGAGGAGTCCGGATCCTCGGAGTCACGGGTCGTGCAGAGTGCGGGGCTAGCGTTCGGCTCGATCGCTTTCGGGATCGCAGCCCCCGAGGTGACGTCCAACCGCTCATCCTCGATTGGCGCAATAGGCTCCGAGTTAGGGGTCGGAACCGATGCGTGTGCGGCCTCCAGGACACTGTCCGGGGGCAGAGCTAGATCATGCCCCTCGAGATAGTGCGGCGCGCTTGGCCGTGGCTCGAGCCCGTCGAAGATCAAGTCTCCGCGGATGTCAGCCGTGTAGTTTAAGCTTCCAAACCTGACTTGATGGCCAGGGGCGTAGCTTTCGATCTGCTCCAGGTGGCCGAGCGAATTGGCCCGCAGAGCGAAGCCGCCGAAGACGAAGATCTGTCCGGGGAGCAAAGTCTCACCCTGGACCGCATCGTTGTTGATGATCAAAGGAGCCATCGGGCCTAAAGGCGACGACACAGAGGAACTCTCAATGAAAGCACCAATGTCGGTGTCAAAACCGGCGGATCTCGGGTAGTGGGTCCCGAACTGTGCGTCTAGGCCGGATGGTAACAGGAGGCAGGGAACACGATGTTTTACCCAGGTTCGGGCCCTCTTGATGGAGGTAAAACCCTACGTCCTGCTTGATTAATATTGATGATATGGGTAGTACAAGAGTAGATCTACCACGAGATCAAGGAGGCTAAACCCTAGAAGCTAGCCTATGGTATGATTGTTGTATATGAAGTTGATTGCCTACGGACTACAACCCTCCGGTTTATATAGACACCGGATAGGGTTAGGGTTACACAGAGTCGGTTACAATGGTAGGAGATCTTGAATATCCGCATCGCCAAGCTTGCCTTCCACGCCAAGGAAAGTTCCATCCGGACACGGGACGAAGTCTTCAATCTTGTCTCTTCATAGTCCAGGAGTCCGGCTGAAGGTATAGTCCGGCTACCCGAACACCCCCTAATCCAGGACTCCCTCACATGGCAAAATGCACAAACAATCCTACAAATTAAATGGATCTCAATATGCAACGAGTTGCATATTGACGGAACACCACATCAATTATTTAGTTCGATCTCGTTTATGCACTCAACAATATTAAATGTTAGTTAGCATGGCAAGAGGTGTAGCATAGCAAAACTATACCATTTAAACAATTTAAATGGGGCTGGATATACCAGACAACAAATCCGATAAATCCCCATATGCATTAGCAATTTATTGCAAAAACAATTTTAAGCATTTTAATTGTTGTTATCATGATGCAGATGGCATGAATCAAGTTTATGCAATTTTTATGAAAATATTGATAAGAACATTATGAAGCATTTGTCACCGTGGTGGAAAGAAAGGGTGCCATGGCGACGAATCCGAAAATGATGTCACAGCACCATATCGGTTCCGGTAGCTCATAGAGATACCAGTGCAAAAGGAAGTGGCGGGAGCGCGCAAAAGAAGGTGGGGCGCTCCCGGATACCGGATGTCCCATGTGTCAGCGGCATGGCAACTAAGGGTCGTGCACGTAACAAACGGACACGCTGTAAACACGGGGTTCATCTCGTATCACATAACATGCATTCGTTCCGCGGACGGTCGTGTCGCTGGTTATACCTTTCGAAGCGTGCCTTAACGGAACGGATCGAGTTCGACGGTAGGGGTACACGTGTCGAAGGGGAAGTAGTTGTTCACGGGGTCGTCGTGGGAAGTAGTGGTACTTTTCCGAAGAGGAACTTGATGAACCCAACATCTCCAAGGCGATAGTAGTCGTACACGGCAACGGTAACTTGTAGGGTCGTCCATTTCATGGTACTTAGGTGAATCCACGAGAAATGATAGCCGTACGTGGTTCATCGAGGAACTTGACGTTTCGTCCTGTAGTCGTTCGAGCGTCCGAAGGTAATGGTACTCGGTCGTTTCGAAGAGGTACTTGGGGTCATTCGAACTTGCCGGTCTCGTCATCTCGAAGGGGTACTTGACGTTCTTAGCGATTCCGAAAACGACGGTAGAGATACACTTGTTGTAGGGGTACTTGTCGGATCCACGACGACGGTAGAGGCACAAACGTTCTCGCGGTACTTGGGTCATCGTGGAACTCGTTCACCTTGTAGTCGTACATGTTCAGGAAGAAACTTATACAGCATCGTGGAACTTGGCGCATCCTAATGGTACTTGACGATTAGCCGGTCCAGGTCTTGACGTATCCGTGCGTAGGGCTACTTGTGGATCCGTGGTGCTCTAGCAACTGATGGAACTCCAAGTACAGACTAGAAGCCGTGGAGGAGTTGTTCAAGATAGCAGCCTGGGTGGTGATTGACGAGGCCACCGATGACAACTTGGCTGTGCAGCACGGGACCGGGAGGTGCACAGGGAAAACGGAGCAGGCAGCAGTGAATGGCACGGGTCCTCGAGCGGAGGCGGGGCTTCTCCTGCTGGTTTCCGGTGACCAGCGACGCGGGAACGAGGACGAGGCAGGAGGAGGCGCGAGCGGGAGGAGGCGCTGAGGCGGACCGGTCGACGGAGGCAACCTTGGCGCTTGCTCCGGCGAGGGCGGCGCTGCTCCGAGCATGGATGGACGGGTGGATCGATGGAGGCCTGAGGCATCGACGCGGGCAGAGCTCGGAGAGGCCACGGCGAGGTGGCTGTAGATGATGAAGCAGGGGGGGTAGGCCGGCAGGCTGCAGTGCCCGGCGGCCTTGGCGACGCGGTGGGGCGGCGAGCTCGACCCTCGCATCCATGGCAGCAAGGAGGGAGGCCATGGAGGAGGCGCAGGTGGACACCGGCGCGGACCCCGGGGTGTCGCCGGATCTGGAGGTTGACGCGAACGGGGGCGGAGCTTGGGGCAGCGCGCCATGGAGGCTCGGGCACGGCTGCAGGAGATGGGAGGCGGGGCACTTGGGGCGCGGTGCGGCTGGACGACGCCGGGGACGAGGCGCATGAGAGGAGAGGCGATCGGGGTCGAACAGAGGTAACGGGAGGAGGGAGCGGGGCTTCTCCCTGGTGCGTTGCGAGGAGAGCGAGAGGAAGGAGAGATGCACTCGTGGGAGGGAGAGGGGATCGACTCCTGGCGGCGCTGGAGGGATCGCAGGGAAGCGAGAGGGGGGGTTTGGTCGGGCTAGGGTTGTAGGGGTTAGGTGGGCCGGCGCTGAATGGGCCTTGGGCCTTTTGGTCAGGCCGCAGGAAGAGAGGAGGAGGGTCAGCTGGGCCTAAAGGGCCGGCCTAGTAAAGAAGGAAGTGGCCAGAGGCCTGGCTGGACTGATGGGCTAAAAAGAAATAAAGAGGGGGTTTAGGGAACGAAGTTGGACTCGCGGATAAATTTCCCGGACTCACAAAAAATGAGTTTGACCCAAGAAATATAGAAATGGCAAGATTGAAAGATACAAATTCAAACTCATTTGAATTTAATCCAAATGGGTTTGAACTGGGACTTGGTAAAAAGGAAGGTCCAAAAATGCTCGGATTTTTGGTGGAGCTCCGAAAAATGATGAAAGAGTATAAGCAAAGTTGGGGACCAAACTTGAAGCGAGAAAAGGCATGTGATTATTTGTAAGTGTGTTTATGGGTGATTCCGAAAATGGAATATTTAATATATCTCCCTCATATCGGGAGGATATGTTATAAAGAGAAGTCATCCTTCCCTCGATTTAAATGGGTCGAAGAAAAGGTTGCAATAATAATGGCATGATGACATGATGCAATGCAAAAAAAGGAGCAAGCAAAAATAAAACACACGGAGAAACCCGGAACCTATGGAAGACTTCTCGAGCATGGCGTCACAACACTCCACCACTACGAGAGGATCTCGTCCCGAGATCTAGAATGGCACTGGAGGGAAACGGAAGATAAAGAGGAGAGGTAAAGCTAAGTTGCTTCTTTGACAAACGAATGAAACCAAAAAACCTTGCAAGGTTGAACCAAATGAAAGAAAGAAAGCAACCGAGAAGAACAAAGTTGAAAGCACTCCGTTAAGAAAGAGGAATAAGAAAGAACCGATTCGGGTAGCACTTCGGTTGAAAAGAGATGAAGACTTGATAAAAATGAAAAGAGCTTGAGCAAAAGGGACACAACACTCCGGTTAAAAGGATAAACCAAGAAAAGAACACGATCCTGACAAAACAAAAAGATGGGCTGAAAAGAGCAACATCACAAAGCCTCCGGAACAAAAGTAAGAATGGAATGGGATGACCGAAGGGAAACAAGATCTCGAGGGAGCACGCTTACAACAAAAGCTAGAACGGAATTGTTGGAAAACCAACAACGAAAAGAGGACAAGATTTATATGGTCTTATGGAATACATCTCAAATTATGAGGTGACAACCTGCCACTCACGGCAAAAGAATTTGATTGGTATGAACAAGGAGACGAGAAAACTATTTCACCGGGAGGATAAAAGAAGAACTTGGGTCATTTATAAGCACCATAACAGTAACAAACCTTAGGGAAAGCTTTAGGTGAAATATAACGCCCAGATAACTCCAATGACGAGATTGTTGGATTTAAAATACCTCATTCTTAACAACATGTTAATTCATGAGACATGAAACTCAAATTATTCACGAATGAAATAATCCCAACCTCGAATGATACGGTTGAAAGAATTGCACTCCAGATTGGCAAGATGAAGAATGTTTGAGCTCCTCTGAAAAAGAATCTCGATGAACACTTCGAGAATGGATTAAGTCCTTTATGGACACCATGTAGGGCCTTCATGAAAAACTCCGGTAAACAAAAGGATAACGAAAAGAAAGAGAGTTGAAAACACAGGTGAAACCTTGCAATGGTTAGATGGATCTTCCGTGGCGATATAATTGTAAGAGGTTGGAACTGCCGGAAAAAAGAAAAGAGAAAGCATCTCGAACCGAGAATGTGATATGATGAACCACTCCGGAAAGCAGGAATTGAATACACTCGATGAAACAAGAATAAGAATTACATTATGCTTATCCTTCACCAATTAAATTGATGACAATCAACGGATTTGACATACTACTTATTCTCGTAGAAAAGATTAAGGTAGATATAGCGCACACTTGGGAAGGTCTTCGACGAATCCACCGGTAGGATTGAAAACAACAAATGAATTGACATGATAACAAGGTAAGAAGAATCTTGAACGAACCACCGTAAGAATTGAAAATGAACGAAGAGAAGATAAAGAAACACCAGGAAGAATTAGAAAATGAATGAAGGTACTTGAGAGAATTTAGATACAAGAGGACGAATTGTTCACGAACTGATTAGAGAATACTTGACTGATGCACCGGTAAGATTTGGAGAACAATAGCTGAAAGCTGAGAATGAATAAGTCTTCTGAAATGATGGGCTCCGGGGGAAGGAAAATAATTTTCGCGATCAAAACAATTATGAGAGGATGGCCTTGAACTAGAACCATGAATCTCTGAGAGAATGGATAAGATATAGAGGTAAAACTCTTCTTCGGTCTTCAAAATATGAGAATGACGATGAGAAACACCACCAAATTGTTGAGATAGTCCGGAATAAAGTAGAATGGAAAAGTTGAACCAACGATGAAAATAGTGTGAAATATCTTGGAGAAGGCATTTGACTGATGAAGAATCATTCTTACGTCAAACTTTGAAAGAATTTGAGAATAACTCCGGGAAGATTAGAAGAGTCAGGTAAGATCCTGGGAAAAGACCTGTGGGTTAGGGCCCATTGAAAAGATACACCGTAGAACGATTTCAAAGAGAGATTGCACCGGTTGAATTCAAATGGCTTGAATTTGATAACATCCTCGAAAGAGCTTGAACGAAAGAAGAGTGTAAGCACGAATCTTCGGGATATCTTGAGCACTCCGGAACAATTGAAATAGCGAGAAATGACTGAATATGGAGGTGCACCGGCAGAGAAGGTATTTGAAACGAGGAAATGAATGATTAACAAGGCTTGAATTGGTTCCACCGGAGAAGAAAAAGAACGAATAATGATAACTTGAAGCTCCGTTAGTATCTTCTGAGAATCACCGGTAAGAACATTGACGAAAAAGACTGGAGAGACTTCGCATCAATAAGATGGATACTTGATAAAGAAATCTGAGTCCTTGAAGAAACAAGGGTTGGGTTTGGAGGGACAACAAAGACAACTTGGGGATGGATGAAACGAAACACCTTGAGAAAGCTGAAATTGAAACTTGCGGATGTTGAAAATGGAACGAATCCGTTGAAGAGAAAAACACACCGGTTGAAAAGGATTGACATGACAATCTCGATTATCAAGAAGGATTGGTCTTCACATCGGAGTATGAGAACACCGCTTAGGAAAAGGTATGGAATCAACATTTGACTTCGAAGCAACTCGAATACCACAACTCAAAACAAAACAAAGGATTGGCTTGCAGAATAAGCCGGAACAAACATATGATAGAGATTTCGTCCGGTTTTCGTGGTGGGGCCCACACGGGCTCGATCGTATAGCACCATCATGTACAAGGCAGTGCACATGACATACGAAGCATCCCCGAGTCGGCATAGCCAAGGACTCTTTAAGACGCAATGAGACTACTGTAAAACCAACCGTGGATAGGCGGACCACTTGACGTCGAACCCCAATTTCATATCATACATCTGTCGGAAAGATATCCTAAGAGCTACTTGAATTCCCACTTATAAACTCCCGAAACTTTCCGGTTATGCAATCAGGTGTTGGGGATACAGGGGAAGCATAATATCTCACCCAAATCTAGCAAATCCTACATCCAGCTGTATCCATCCTTCAACACATAACCAAGAAAACCTTCGGAAATCATTTACCTCAACCTTCGAAAAGTATCCGTTATACGAGTTATGGCAATACTCCCAAACTCCCGCCCAGTACTGGGTGGCGTCGAGGTTATCTCACCAACAATTGCATAAAAGAGATTTTCGATGTCGGTGAAACTAAACTCAGGTATTCTAGAACTGCAACGATAAAATTGTGATGACAACACCTCGGAGCTCAACTCCCCGGGACACTGCCACAACCCCTAAATGTCAGGAGGCACCAAGAACAATGTTCTCGTCACAAAACCATCAGAACGATTCCAATATACCCGTGTGATCCTAAATTTTTTAGTGAAATTTGAGAAGAGAAGAGTCAAAACTCTACGTCAGGATGCCTCACCAGAGTGACCAAGGGACTGAGGAGTAAAAAGAATCCTACTCTCCGGTATATATGTTTCCTAATGACTCAAAACATTTTTCTAGACTCAACAACGACAACGATTCGATCAAGCAGGGGGGCTCCTAAGGTCGGGGAAGGCTCTGATTACCAACTTGTAACACCCTCGATGCGGCTATATCTCCCACGTGTCGAAGCACGACTTAGAGGCATAACCGCATTGAAAGCAATGTCGCAAGTGAGGTAATCTTCGCAACAACCCATGTAATACATAAGGGAAAGAGATACATAGTTGACTTACAATCGCCACTTCACACAATACATGAATAAAGCATTACATCATCCAGATACAAACAAGGTCTGACTACGGAACCAAAATAAAAGAAGACTACCCCAAATGCTACACAGATCCCCGATCGACCCCAACTGGGCTCCACTACTGATCAACTAGACGAATCAACACAAAGGACAAGATCTTCATTGAGCTCCTCCTTGAGCTTGGTTGCGTCACCTGCATGGTTTCATCGGCACCTGCAAGCTGGTTTTGGAAGTATCTGTGAGTCACGGGGACTCAGCAATCTCAAACCCTCGCGATCAAGACTATTTAAGCTTATAGGTAGGGTAAAAGGTATGAGGTGGAGCTGCAGCAAGCGACTAGAATATATGGTGGCTAACATACGCAAATGAGAGCAAGAAGAGAAGGCAAAGCACGGTCGAGAAACTATGATCAAGAAGTGATCCTAGAACAACCTACGTCAAGCATAACTCCAACACCGTGTTCACTTCCTGGACTACGCCGGAAAGAGACCATCACGGCAACACACACGGTTGATGTATTTTAATTAAGGTCAACTTCAGATTTTCTACAACCGGACATTAACAAATTCCCATCTGCCCATAACCGCGGGCACGGCTTTCGAAAGTTCAAATCCCTGCAGGGGTGTCCCAACTTAGCCCATCACAAGCTCTCACGGTCAACGAAGGATATTCCTTCTAGCGGGAAGACCCGATCAGACTCGGAATCCCGGTTACAAGACATTTCGGCAATGGTAAAACAAATCCAGCAACACTGCCCGAATGTGCCGACAAATCCCGATAGGAGCTGCACATATCTCGTTCTCAGGGCACACTCAGATGAGCTCTCCATACAACTAAAACCAAACCTCGAGTTTCCTCGAGGGGGAGTTGCATAGGTCTCTAGTTTGGAGCAACACTCAGAGGAGCACTGGCCCGGGGGGGGGGGGGGTAAAATAATGATGACCCTCAGGAGCGCGACTCCCAAGGGAAAAAAAGGCTAGGTGGCGAATGGTAAAACCAATGTTGGGCATTGCTGGAGGAGTTTATTCAGGGCGAACTGTCAAGGAGTTCCCATTATAACCAACCGTGTAAGGAACGCAAAATCCAGGAACATAACACCGATATGACGGAAACTATGGCGGCAAGAGTGGAACAAAACACCAGGCATAAGGCCGAGCCTTCCACCCTTTACCAAGTATATAGATGCATTAATTAAATAAGAGATATTGTGATATCCCAACAAAATATCCATGTTCCAACATGGAACAAGCTCCAATCTTCACCTGCAACTAACAACGCTATAAGAGGGGCTGAGCAAAGCGGTAACATAGCCAAACAACGGTTTGCTAGGACAAGGTGGGTTAGAGGCTTGGTTCAACAATATGGGAGGCATGATAAGAAGTGGTAGGTATCGCAGCATAGGCATAGCAAAAGAGCGAGCAACTAGCAAGCAAACATAGAAGTGATTTCAAGGGTATGGTCATCTTGCCTGAGATCCCGCAAGGAAGAAGAACGAGTCCATGAAGAAGACAAACGGACGTAGTCGAACGAATCCTCACAACTCCGGAATGAAACCGAAGCTAACAAGAGAAGCAACCCAGAAAGAAGCAAACAACAAAGTAACCAACCATCACATAAGCATGGCATGATGCACAACCAGGTATGGTGCATGTCCGGTTTAAATGAGGCATGGCATGGCAAAATGCACAAACAATCCTACAAATTAAATGGAGCTCAATATGCAATGAGTTGCATATTGACGGAACACCACATCAATTATTTAGTTCGATCTCGTTTATGTACTCAACAATATTAAATGTTGGTTAGCATGGAAAGAGGTGTAGCATAGCAAAACTATACCATTTAAACAATTTAAATGGGGCTGGATATACTACACAACAAATGCGGTAAATCCCCATATGCATTAGCAATTTATTGCAACAACAATTTTAAGCATTTTAATTGTTGTTATCATGATGCAGATGGCATGAATCAAGTTTATGCAATTTTTATGAAAATGTTGATAAGAACATTATGAAGCATTTGTCACCGTGGTGGAAAGAAAGGGTGCCACGGCGATGAATCCGAAAATGATGTCACAGCACCATATCGGTTCCGGTAGCTCATAGAGATACCAGTGCAAAAGGAAGTGGCGGGAGCGCGCAAAAGAAGGTGGGGCGCTCCCGGATACTGGGTGTCCCATGTGTCGGCGGCATGGAACCGAGGGTCGTGCACGTAACAAATGGACACGCTGTAAACACGGGGTTCATCTCGTATCACATAACATGCATTTGGTCCACGGATGGTCATGTCGATGGTTATACCTTTTGAAGCGTGCCTTAATGGAACAGATTGAGTTCGGCAGTAGGGGTACACGTGTCGAAGGGGAAGTAGTTGTTCACGGGGTCGTCGTGGGAAGTAGTGGTACTTTTCCGAAGAGGAACTTGATGAACCCAACATCTCCAAGGCGACGGTAGTCGTACATGGCAACGGTAACTTGTAGGGTCGTCCATTTCATGGTACTTAGGTGAATCCATGAGAAATGGTAGCCGTACATGGTTCATCAAGGAAGTAGACTTTTCGGCCTGTAGTCGTTCGAGCGTTTGAAGGTAATGGTAATCAGTCGTTTCGAAGAGGTACTTGGGGTCATTCGAACTTGCCGGTCTCGTCATCTCGAAGGGGTACTTGACGTTCATAGTGATTCCGAAGACGACGTCAGAGGTACACTTGTTGTTGGGGTACTTGTCAGATCCAC
Organism: Triticum aestivum; assembly: GCF_018294505.1. Classification (NCBI taxonomy): domain Eukaryota; kingdom Viridiplantae; phylum Streptophyta; class Magnoliopsida; order Poales; family Poaceae; genus Triticum; species Triticum aestivum. Next base: position 406,881,006 of record NC_057803.1, read on the forward strand.
GGCGACGGTAGAGGCACAAACATTCTCGCGGTACTTGGGTCGTCATGGAACTCGTTCACGTTGTAGTCGAACATGTTCAGGAAGAAACTTATACAGCATCGTGGAACTTGGCGCATCCAAATAGTACTTGACGATCGACATACGTCGTTGTACTAGCCGTTCCAGGTCTTGGGTATCCGTGCGTAGAGCTACTTGTGGATCCGTGGTGCTCTAGAAACTGATGAAACTCCACATACAGACTAGAAGACATGGAGGAGCTGTTCAAGATAGCAGCCTGGGTGGTGATGACGAGGCCACCGATGACAACTTGGCTGTGCAGCACGGGACCGGGAGGTGCGCAGGGAAAACGGAGCAGACAACCATGAATGGCACGGGTGCTCGAGCGGAGGCGGGGCTTCTCCTGCTGGTTTCTGGCGACCAGCGACGCGGGAACGAGGACGAGGCAAGAGGAGGCGCGAGCGGGAGGAGGCGCTAAGGCAGACCGGTCGACGGAGGCAACCTTGGCGCTTGCTCCGGCGAGGGCGGCGCTGCTCCAGGCATGGAAGGACGGGTGGATCGATGGAGGCCTGAGGCGTCGAAGCGGGCAAAGCTTGGAGAGGCCACGACGAGGTGGCTGTAGATGACGAAGCAGGGGGGTAGGCCGGCAGGCTACAGTGCTCGGCGGCCTTGGCGATGCGGCGGGGCGGCGAGCTCGACCCTCGCATCCATGGCAGCAAGGAGGGAGGCCATGGAGGAGGCGCAGCTGGACGCCGACACGGACCCCGGGGTGTCACCGGACCTGGAGGTTGAGGCGAACTGGGGCGGAGCTTGGGGCAGCGCGCCATGGAGGCTCGGGCACGGCTGCAGGAGATGGGAGGCGGGGCACTTGGGGCGCGGTGTGGCTGGACGACGCCGGGGATGAGGCGCATGAGAGGAGAGGCGATCGGGGTCGAGCAGAGGCAACGGGAGGATGGAGCGGGGTTTCTCCCTGGTGCGTTGCGAGGAGAGCGAGAGGAAGGACATATGCACTCGCGGGAGGGAGAGGGGATCGACTCCTGGCGGCGCTGGAGGGATCGCAGGGAAGCGAGAGGGGGGGTTTGGTCGGGCTAGGGTTGTAGGGGTTAGGTGGACCGGCGCTGAATGGGCCTTGGGCCTTTTGGTCAGGCCACAGGAAGAGAGGAGGAGGGTCAGCTGGTCCTAAAGCGCCGGCCTAGTAAAGAAGGAAGTGGCCAGAGGCCTGGCTGGACTGATGGGCTCTCTCCTTCTCTCTTATTATTTCTTTATAGAAAACAAGAGAAGAAAAAGAAATAAAGAGGCGGTTTAGGGAACGAAGTTGGACTCGCGGATAAATTTTCCGGACTCACAAAAAATGAGTTTGACCCAAGAAAAATAGAAATGGCAAGATTGAGAGATACAAATTCAAACTCATTTGAATTTAATTCAAATGGGTTTGAACTGGGACTTGTTAAAAAGGAAGGTCCAAAAATGCTCAGATTTTTGGTGGAAGCTCCGAAAAATGATGAAAGAGTATAAGAAAAGTTTGGGGACCAAACTTGAAGCGAGAAAAGGCATGTGATTATTTGCAAGTGTGTTTATGGGTGATTCCGAAAATGGAATATTTAATATATCTCCCTCATATCGGGAGGATATGTTATAAAGAGAAGTCATCCATCCCTCGATTTAAATGGGTCGAAGATCCATTCGATTTTTTAAAAGAGTTTTGAAACGGTTGCAATAATAATAGCATGATGACATGATGCAATGCAAAAAAAGGAGCAAGCAAAATAAAACACACGGAGAACCCGAACCTATGGAAGACTTCTCGAGCATGGCGTCACAACACTCCACCCACTACGAGAGGATCCGTCCGAGATTAGATGGCACTGGAGGGAAACGGAGAGAAAGAGGAGAGGGAAAGCTAGGTTGCTTCTTTGACAAACGAATGAAACCAAAGAACCTTGCAAGGTTGACAATGAAGAAAGAAAGCAACGAGAAGAAAAAGTGAAAGCACTTCGTTAAGAAAGAGGAATAAGAAAGAACGATTCGGGTAGCACTTCGGCTGAAAAGAGATGAAGACTTGATAAAATGAAAGAGCTTGAGCAAAAGGGACACAACACTGCGTTAAAAGGATAAACAAGAAAAGAACACGATCCTGACAAAACGAAAAGATGGGCTGAAAAAGAGCAACATCACAAAGCCTCCGGAACAAAAGTAAGAATGGAATGGGAATGACCGAAGGGAAACAAGATCTCGGGGACACGTCTACACAAAAGCTAGAACGGAGTTGTTGGAAAACCAAAAACGAAAAGAGGACAAGATTTATATGGTCTTATGGAATACATCTCAAATTATGAGGTGACAACTGCCACCATCGGCAAAAGAATTTGATTGGTATGAACAAGGAGACGAGAAAACTTTCATCGGAGGATAAAACGAAGAACTTGGGTCATTTATAAGCACCATAACAGTAACAAACCTTAGGGAAGCTTAGGTGAAATATAACCCAGATAACTCCAATGACGAGATTGTTGGATTTAAAATACCTCATTCTTAACAACATGTGAATCATCAGACATGAACTCAATTATCAAGAATGACATAATACCACTCGAATGATACGGTTGAAGAATTGCACTCCAAGATTGCAAGATGAAGAATGTTTGAGCTCGCTAAAAGAATCTGAATGAACACTTCGAGAACGGATTAAGTCCTTTATGGACCACCATGTAGGGCCTTCATGAAAAACTCCAGTAAACAAAAGGATAACGAAAAGAAAGAGCAGTTGAAAACACAAGATGAAACCTTGCAATGGTTAGATGGATCTTCGTGGTGATATAATTGAAAGAGGTTGGAACTCCGGAAAAGGAAAAGGTAAAGCATCTCGAACCGAGAATGTGATATGATGAACCACTCCGCAAAGTAGGAATTGAATACACTCGATGAAACAAGAATAAGAATGACTATATGCTTATCCTTCACCAATTAAATTGATGACAATCAACGGATTTGACATACTACTTATTCTCGTAGAAAAGATTAAGATAGATATAGCGCAAACTTGCGAAGGTCTTCGACAAATCCACCGGTAGGATTGAAAACAGCAAATGAATTGATACGATAACAAGGTAAGAAGAATCTTGAATGAACCACCGTAAGAATTGAAAATGAACAAAGAGAAGATAAAGAAACACCGGGAAGAATTAGCAAATGAATGAAGGTACTTGAGAGAATTTAGATACAAGAGGACAAATTGTTCATGAACTGATTAGAGAATACTTGACTGGTGCACCGGTAAGATTTGGAGAACAATAGCTGAAAGATGAGAATGAATAAGTCTTCTGAAATGATGGGCTCCAGGGGAAGGAAAAGAATTTTCGCGATCAAAACAATTATGAGAGGATGGCCTTAAACTAGAACCACGAATCTCTGAGATAACGGATAAGATATGGAGGTAAAACTCTTCTTCGGTCTTCAAAATCTGAGAATGACGATCAGAAACACCACCAAATTGTTCAGATAGTGCGGAATAAAGTAGAATGGAAAAGTTGAATCAACGATGAAAATAGTGTGAAATATCTTGGAGAAGGCATTTGACTGATGAAGAATCATTCTTACGTCAAACTTTGAAATAATTTGAGAATAACTCCGGGAAGATTAGAAGAGTCAGGTAAGATCCTGGGAAAAGGCCTGTGGGTTAGGGCCCACTAAAAAGATACACCGTAGAACGATTTCAAAGAGAGATTGCACGGTTGAATTCAAATGGCTTGAATGAGATAACATCTCGAAAGAGCTTGAACGAAAGCAGAGTGTAAGCAGAATCTTCGGATATCTTGAAGCACTCCAGAACAATGAAATAGCGAGAAATGACTGAATATGAGGTGCAACCGGCAAGAGAGGTATTGAAATGAGGAAATGATATGATAACAAGGCTTGAATTGGTTCGACGGAGAAGAAAAAGAACGAATAATGATAACTTGAAGCTCCGTTAGTATCTTCTTGAGAATTCCGGATAAGAACGTTGACGAAAAGACTGGAGAGACTTCGCATCAATAAGATGGATACTTGATAAAGAAATCTGGTCCTTGAAGAAAAAGGGTTTTGGGTTGGAGGACAACAAGAAACTTGGGATGGATGAAACGAACACCTTGAGAAAGCTGAAATTAAACTTGCGGATTGTTGAAAATGAACGAATCCGTTTGAAGAGAAAAAAACACCGGTTGAAAAGGATGACATGACAATCTCGATTATCAGAAGGATTGGTCTTCACATCGAGTATGAGAACACCGCTTAGGAAAGGTATGGAATCAACATTTGACTTCGAAGCAACTCGAATACCACAACTCAAACAAAACAAGGATTGGCTTGCAGAATAAGCCGGAACAAACATTGATAGAGATTTCGTCTGAAGTTTTCGTGGTGGGCCAACACGGGATCGATCGTATAGCACCATCATGTACAAGGCAGTGCACATGACATACGAAGCGTCCCGAGTCGGCATAGCGCAAGGATCTTTAAGATGCAATGAGACTACTGTAAAACCAACCGTGGATAGGCGGACCACTAGACGTTCGAACCCCAATTTCATATCATACATCTGTCGGAAGATATCCTAAGAGGCTACTTGAATTCCCACTGATAAACTCCCGAAACTTTTCCCGGTTATGCAATCAGGTGTTGGGATACAGGGGAAGCATAATATTCACCCAAATCTAGCAAATCCTACATCCAGCTGTATCCATCCTTCAACACATAACCAAGAAAACCTTCGAAATCATTTACCTCAACCTTCGAAAAGCATCCGTTATACGAGTTATGGCAATACTCCTGAACTCCCGCCCCAGTACTGGGTGCGTCGGGTTATCTCACCAACAACTTCAATAAAAGAGATTTTCGATGCCGGCGAACTAACTCAGGTATTCTAGAACTGCAACGATAAAATTTGATGACAACGACCTCGGAGCTCAACTCCCCGGGACACTGCCACAACCCCTAATGTCAGGAGCACCAAGAACAATGTTCTCGTCACAAAACCATCGAACGATTCCAATATACCCGCGTGATCCTAAATTTTTTAGTGAAATTTGAGAAGAGAGAGTCAAAACTCTACGTCAGGATGCCTCACCAGAGTGACGAAGGACTGAGGAGTAAAAAGAATCCTACTCTCCGTAATATATGTTTCCTAATGACTCAAAACATTTTTCTAGACTCAACAACGCCAGTAATTCGATCAAGCAGGGGGCTCCTAAGGTCGGGGAGGCTCTGATTACCAACTTGTAACACCCTCGATGCGGTTATATCTCCCACATGTCGAAGCACAACTTAGAGCATAACCGCATTGAAAGCAATGTCGCAAGTGAGGTAATCTTCGCAACAACCCATGTAATACATAAGGGAAGAGATACATAGTTGGCTTACAATCGCCACTTCACACAATAGATGAATAAAGCATTACATCATCCAGATACAAACAAGGTCCGACTACGGAACCAAAATAAAAGAAGACTACCCCAAATGCTACACAGATCCCCGATCGACCCCAACTGGGCTCCACTACTGATCAACTAGACGAATCAACACAAAGGACAAGATCTTCATTGAGCTCCTCCTTGAGCTTGGTTGCGTCACCTGCATGGTTTCATCAGCACCTGCAAGCTGGTTTTGGAAGTATCTGTGAGTCACGGGGACTCAGCAATCTCACACCCTCGCGATCAAGACTATTTAAGCTTATAGTAGGGTAAAAGGTATGAGGTGGAGCTGCAGCAAGCGCCTGCATATATGGTGGCTAACATACGCAAATGAGACGGAAGAGAAGGCAAGCTCGGTCGAGTAACTATGATAAAGAAGTGATCCTAGAACAACCTACGTCAAGCATAACTCCAACACCGTGTTCACTTCCCGACTACGCCGGAAAGAGACCATCACGGCAACACACATGGTTGATGTATTTTAATTAAGGTCAACTTTAGGTTTTCTAGCAACCGGACATAACAAATTTCCCATCCTGCCCATACCGCGGGCACGGCTTTCGAAAGCTTCAAATCCCTGCAGGGGTGTCCCAACTTAGCCCATCACAAGCTCTCACGGTCAACGAAGGATATTCCTTCTAGCGAAGACCCGATCAGACTCGGAATACCCGGTTACAAGACATTTCGACAATGGTAAAACAAATCCAGCAACCACGCCCGAATGTACCGACAAAATCCCGCATAGGAGCTGCACATATCTCGTTCTCAGGGCACACTCAGATGAGCTCTCCATACACCTAAAACCAAACCTCGAGTTTCCCCGAGGGGGCGCTGCACAGGTCTCTAGTTTGGAGCAACACTCAGAGGAGCACTGGCCTGGGGTGCGTGGGTAAAATAATGATGACCCTCAGGAGCGCGAGTCCCAAGGGAAAAGAAAAGGCTAGGTGGCGAATGGTAAAACCAATGTTGGGCATTGTTGGAGGAGTTTTATTCAAGGCGAAATGTCAAGGAGTTCCTATTATAACCCAACCGCGTATGGAACGCAAAATCCGAGAACATAACACTGATATGACAGAAACTATGGCGGCAAGAGTGGAACAAAACACCAGGCATAAGGCTGAGCCTTCCACCCTTTACCAAGTATATAGATGCATTAATTAAATAAGATATCTTGTGATATCCCAACAAAATATCCATGTTCCAACATGGAACAAGCTCCAATCTTCACCTGCAACTAACAACGCTATAAAGAGGGGCTGAGCAAAGCGGTAACGTAGCCAAACAACGGTTTGCTAGGACAAGGTGGGTTAGAGGCTTGGTTCAACAATATGGGAGGCATGATAAGCAAGTGGTAGATATCGCAGCATAGGCATAGCAAAAGAGCGAGAAACTAGCAAGCAAAGATAGAAGTGATTTCGAGGGTATGGTCATCTTCCCTGAGATCCCGCAAGGAAGAAGAACGAGTCCATGAAGAAGACATACGGACGTAGTCGAACGAATCCTCACAACTCCGGAACGAAACCGAAGCTAACGCGAGAAGCAACCCGGAAAGAAGCAAACAACAAAGTAACCAACCATCACATAAGCATGGCATGATGCACAACCAGGTATGGTGCATGTCCGGTTTAAATGAGGCATGGCATGAAAAAATGCACAAACAATCCTACAAATTAAATGGAGCTCAATAGGCAATGAGTTGCATTTTGACGGAACGCCACATCAATTATTTAGTTCGATCTCGTTTATGTACTCAACAATATTAAATGTTGGTTAGCATGGCAAGAGGTGTAGCATAGCAAAACTATACCATTTAAACAATTTAAATGGGGCCGGATATACCAGACAACAAATCCGGTAAATCCCCATATGCATTAGCAATTTATTTCAACAACAATTTTAAGCATTTTAATTGTTGTTATCATGATGCAGATGGCATGAATCAAGTTTATGCAATTTTTATGAAAATGTTGATAAGAACATTATGAAGCATTTGTCACCGTGGTGGAAAGAAAGGGTGCCACGGCGACGAATCTGAAAATGATGTCACAGCACCATATCGGTTCCGGTAGCTCATAAAGATACCAGTGCTAAAGGAAGTGGCGGGAGTGCGCAAAAGAAGGTGGGGCGCTCCCGGATACAGGGTGTCCCATGTGTCGGTGGCATGGCAACCGAGGGTCGTGCACGTAACAAATGGACACGCTGTAAACACGGGGTTCATCTCGTATCACATAACATGCATTCGGTCCACGGACGGTCGTGTCGATGGTTATACCTTTCGAAGCGTGCCTTAACGGAACAGATCGAGTTCGGCGGTAGGGGTACACATGTCGAAGGGGAAGTAGTTGTTCACGGGGTCGTCGTGGGAAGTAGTGGTACTTTTCCGAAGAGGAACTTGATGAACCCAACATCTCCAAGGCGACGGTAGTCGTACACGGCAATGGTAACTTGTAGGGTCGTCCATTTCATGGTACTTAGGTGAATCCATGAGAAATGGTAGCCGTACATGGTTCATCGAGGAAGTAGACTTTTCGGCCTGTAGTCGTTCGAGCGTCTGAAGGTAATGGTAATCGGTCGTTTCTAAGAGGTACTTAGGGTCATTCGAACTTGCCGGTCTCGTCATCTCGAAGGGGTACTTGACGTTCATAGTGATTCCGAAGACGACGTCAGAGGTACACTTGTTGTAGGGGTACTTGTCAGATCCACGGCGACGGTAGAGGCACAAACATTCTTGCGGTACTTGGGTCGTCATGGAACTCGTTCACGTTGTAGTCGTACATGTTCAGGAAGAAACTTATACAACGTCGTGGAACTTGGTGCATCCAAATAGTACTTGACGATCGATGTACGTCGTGGTACTAGTCGTTCCAGGTCTTGGGTATCCGTGCGTAGAGCTACTTGTGGATCCGTGGTGCTCTAGAAACCGATGAAACTCCACATACAGACTAGAAGCCGTGGATGAGCTGTTCAAGATAGCAGCCTGGGTGGTGATTGACGAGGCCACCAATGGCAACTTGGTTGTGCTGCACGGGACCGAGAGGTGCACAGGGAAAACGGAGCAGACAACCGTGAATGGCACGGGTCCTCGAGCGGAGGCGGGGCTTATCCTGCTGGTTTCTGGCGACCAGCGGTGCGGGAACAAGGACGAGGCAGGAGGAGGCATGCGCGGGAGGAGGCGCTGAGGCGGACCAGTCAACGGAGGCTTCACTAGAGGCTTCTCTCATGATAGCAAATAATACAGTGGGTGAACAAATTACTGCCAAGGAATTGATAGAAAAGCGCAAAGTTATGACGATATCTAAGGCAATGATAATGAATATATGCATCACGTCTGTGTCAAGTAGACCGAAACAATTATAGATCTACTACTATTACTCCACACGTTGACCGCTATCAAGCATGCATCTAGAGTATTAAGTTCATAAAGAACGGAGTAATGCATTAAGTAAGATGACATGATGTAAAGGAATTAACTCAAGCAATATGATGAAAACCACATCTTTTTATCCTCGATGGAAACAATAAAATACGTGCCTTGCTGCCCCTATTGTCACTGGAAAAGGACACCGATTGAACCCAAAGCTAAGCACTTCTCCCATTGCAAGAAAAACCAATCTAGTTGGCCAAACCAAACCGATAGCTCAAAGAGAATTACAAAGATATCAAATCATGCAGGAGATTCAAACAATATTCATAGATAAGCTGATCATAAATCCACCATTCATCGGATCTTGGCAAACACACCGCAAAAGAGTATTACATCAAATAGATCTCCAAGAACATTGAGGAGAACATGGTATTGAGAATCAAAGAGGGAGAAGAAGCCATCTAGCTACTAGCTATGGACCCGTAGATCTAAAATAAACTACTCACGCTTCATTGGAAGGGTAATAGAGTTGATGTGGAAGCCCTCTGTGATCGAATCCCCCTCCGGAAGGATGCCGAAAAAGGCCCCTAGATGGGTTCTCATGGGTACAGAAGGTTACGGTGGTGGAAAAGTGTTTTCATGGCTTCCCCTATTGGTTTGGGCATATATGGGTATATATAGGTGAAAGAATTAGGTCAGGAGGCGCACAAGGGGCCCACAAGGGTGGGGGGCGCGCCCTACCCCCCAAGGTGCACTGTCCGTCCTTGTGGCCGCCCCGTGTCTCCTCCGACTTCATCTCCAAGTCTCCTCGTTGTCTTCTGGCCCAAGAAAAATCATCGCAAAGGTTTTATTCCTTTTGGACTCCGTTTGGTATTCCTTTTCCGCGAAACTCAAAAACAAGGAAAAAACGGGAACTGGCACTAGGCTCTAGGTTAATAGGTTAGTCCCAAAACTAATATAAAATAGCATATAAAACATCCAAAACAAATAATATAATAGCATGGAACAATCAAAAATTATAGATACGTTGGAGACGTATCAGTATGGCAGTTGATTTATCAGCCATTTGCAAAGATATTTCAGTACATGTGAGTTTATTCGAATCAAGTCTTTATATAAAGAAAAAGGCATGACACTAACACAAGCTCCCAAATCATGTAAAGCATTTTTCACATAGTTTTTTTGATGGAGCAAGGTATAGTGGGGATTCCCAGATCTCCAAGTTTTTTAGGTACTCCATCTTAAAAAGTACAATTAGCAAGAAGGGTGGAGATTTTAGCTTCCGGTTTTTTTCTCTTGTTGGTGATGATGTCTTTCATATACTTTGCATAAGGAGGCATTTTCAAGATATCAGTCAAGCGAGTATGCAAAAAGACTGGCCTAATCATTCCAGCAAAGCGTTCACATTCTTCATCATCTTTCTTCTTAGTTAACTTAGGTGGAAACGACATAGGTTTTTGAACCCATGGTGCTCTTTCCTTACCATGTTTTCAAGCAACAAAGTCTCTTTTATCATATATTTTATTCTTGGGTTGTGGGTTATCAAGATCAACTGTTGGTTCTATCTCAACATCATTTTCTGGTTCTTTATTATTTGTTTGAGTATCTTCACGAACCTCATCATTATCTTTTTCATTATCAGAAGGTGAGTGTTCACTACTATATTGAGTTTCAGCATAAGAGATGGAAACTTAATTATCATTGTCAGGAGGTTTTTCTACTTCAGGTTCACTAGAGGCATGCAAAGTCCTACCATGTTTCTACTTCCTTTTCTTTTTAGAAGGACTATATATGTGCATCAGTGTTAATCCTTTGAGAGTCTTGTTCAATTCTTTTTGGGTGTCCCTCAGGATAATGTGGTTCCTGAGTCATCCTACCTCCTCTAGTTATTACTGTACCAGCATGATCATAGATATTATTATTCATCTCATGTAACAACTCTCTTTGAGATTTAGCAACTTGTTCTAATTGAGTTTGAACCATAGAAGCATGCTTCCCCACACCTCTAACATCATTTGAGATTCTAAATAACAAGTAACTCAAGCGAGCCATCATATTAGAATTGTATTTCAATTGTTTCATAACATTTGCATTGAAGTGATCTTGCTTTCTAATGTAATTTTCGAACTCATAAAGGCATTGGCTATGGTGCATATTGTGAGGATTATCATTATCATTGAATTTCATTAGAGAATTTACCTCTACCACCTTAGGTGGTGGTGGTGTATCAAGCCCATTTATTTCTTCAATACGAGGTAAAATTTTGACATCCTCAGCTTTAATACCTTTTTCTCACATAGATTTCTTTACCTCTTGCATATCTTCAGGACTGAGATATAAGACACCCCTCTTCTTAGGAATGGGTTTAGACGGTGGTTCAGGAAGAGTCCAATCATCATAATTTTTCAATATGTTATTCAATAATTCTTCAGCTTATCCAATAGTTCGTTCCCTAAAAACACAACCAGCACAACTAACTAGGAAATCCCTAGAAGCATCGGTTAGTCCATTATAGAAGATATCAAGTATTTCATTTTTCTTAAGAGGATGATCTGGCAAAGCATTAAGCAATTGGAGAAGCCTACCCCAAGCTTGTGGGAGACTCTCTTCTTCAATTTGCACAAAGTTAAATATTTCTTGTAAGGCAACTTGTTTCTTATGAGTAGGGAGATATTTTTCAGAGAAGTTATAAATCATGTCATGGGGACTACGCACACAACCAGGAGCAAGAGTATTGTACCAAGCTTTAGCATCACCCTTTAATGAGAATGGAAATAATTTGATAATATAACAATAGCGAATTTTCTCATCATGAGCAAAAAGTGTGGCTATGTCATTCAACTTAGTAAAATGTTCCACAACACTTTCATTTTCATAACCATGGAAAGGATCAGATTCAACCAAAGTAATCAACTCTGGGTCGACAGAGAATTCATGATCCTTATCATCAACAAAGATAGGTGAAGTAGCAAACTGAGGATCACACTTCATTTTAGCATTCAAAGTCTTTTCTTTATACTTGCATAATAATTTTTCTAGATCATCTCTATCCTTACAAGAAAGAATATCCCTAGTTGCCTCCTAATCCATAACATAACCTTCTTGTACCTTTGGCAATTCATATCTAGGAGGGCTAGTTCTAATAGGTGTTTCAAGAATTTCAGTTCCAAGCTCTTCATAAGTTTCAACATTGTCAAAAGCTTTAGTTCTAGCAACTTGTTCATCAAGAAATTCACCTAGTGGCACATTACCATCAAGCAAGTTACTAGCATCATCGCAAATATCATTCATAGCAGAAGTAGCATCATTGATAACTTGTGACATATCAGGATTAATAGCATGTGGTGATGTTGCAAGTCTACTTATAACAGAAGGTGAATGAAGTGTAGAGCTAGATGGCAGTTCCTTACCTCCCCTCCTCTTAGAGGGAAAAATCTTATTCTTAGCGTCATTTAGATTCTTCATAGTAATAATTTGATAATAATCACAAGTGAATCAACAAATATAGCTATGCTCCCCGGCAACGGTGCCAGAAAAAGGCCTTGATAACCCACAAGTATAGGGGATCGCAACAGTTTTCGAGGGTAGAGTATTCAACCCAAATTTATAGATTCAAGACAAGGGGAGCCAAAGAATATTTGCAAGTATTAGCAACTGAGTAGTAGTGACCCGACCTCAAACGGTCAAGTCTTTGTGCTTCAGTGTCATCCCTGGATCGGTAATACTGACACACACAGTACTCGAGGATTTATAACAGAGTAGCAATCACACACTTATTACATCGAATGTCTCCAAAGAGAACTTACTATAATAAATATGGCTTAAGGCCATCTAATACGATAACAGCGGAAGGCTTGGAAGATAAAGTGAGTCCATCAACTCCAATGGCATATCTGAGCTGCACGGCAACGACCTAACGAACCTTACTCCTCGTCTGAGAAGTCTGCAACATAATACGTTGCAGCCCGAAAACGGGTCAGCACATGGAATATGCTGGCAAAGTAACACAGTAAAGCAAGAACAGAATAATGCTATCACTACATGCATATTTGGCTGGTGGAAAGCTCTATGGTTATAGTTTTTTTGAAAAGCCATTTTTCCCTACAACAAAGGAATAGATTTTAATTTAACTATCATGGTAGTTGAAACATCATTGAGAAGGTTCCTCCAACTCAATCCCAATTAAAGTAATTATCAACCCAAAAATATTAAGTTAAAAAGTGATGAGATACTTAAGATACTCCAAGTACTAGATACACAAGATGTCCAGAACCGGGGACACGACTAACCATGATTAGTTTGTACACTCTGCAGAGGTTTGCGCACTTTTTCCCACAAGACTCGATCGCCTCCGTTGGATTTCTCGCACTACATGGTGTTTGAGAAACGGATGAAAGAGACACAGTCTTTCAGGAACATTAACTCTCTACTCCGGGCAGACCATACCAAACCTACAACCCACTACCTGCTGATCCACCTCTTCAAGAGCTTCACGTAACTTACTCAACTATGCTAGAGCCCATAATATCTTGTGGCTGCACACGGAAGTTTCTAGCACGAATCATCTCAGTTCCCTTTGAGACTGGGTGGCAGTCCATAGGAAAATCACACGGAACCCCGGGATTTCCAAAAATACAGGCAACACTGGGTTCTCCAGGTGCCTCAATCCACCCAGATGTGCATTCAAGTTGCCACCTTAAGTTAAACCATTAATTAACAATCTCACATCTGTCAAGGATTTCTCTCACCCAAACCACGTCTATGAGCATAGCATAGCAATATAAGCAATTCGTATAAGTAACTCCCAAGGTTTGAATATAGAAGGGCAATAGGTTCTACCTCATCAACTACTTCCCAACCCACATGTTAATGGCATCCTAATCATGCAATGTTTGAGGATTGGAACTAATGCATAAAAACTGGGTGATAAAGGGGTATGATCAAAGTGTTACTTGCCTTGCTGATGATCCGCAAAACCTAGGGACTCCAAATAACATGCTTCGCACTCCGAGAATTCTATCGCAAACAAACAATAGCATACAGAAGCAATCAAGCAAAGAAGCACGGGTAAATCTCAAATAAGAAGATCTACCAGAAAGTTCAACTTAATAACTCTGCTTGCAAAAAGAATCAAATCAAACGGAGCAACGAAACTCAAACGGCGAAAGAAACAGGATCCGTTTACTACTCTGGACTAAGGTCAAATTTTACAGTAGCAAAATCTTGTTTAAGTTGATTAAATAGAAAGAGAGTCTCGAGACGAAGATCTAGGCGCTTGAATCGCCTGATTCTGATAAACGAGCAAAAGGACAAACTGAAACGGAAATCGGATCAGAAATCGCGATCAGAAATATAATCACGGAAAAATCCTGTAAAAGAAAGCTGACTAACAGGCTAACGAACGAGCGTTCGTTGTCTGTAACTAACGAGTGAAAACCGTTCGTTAAAATGAACGCACGGATGAACATCCACTAAAGAGAAGAACCGGGAAAAACCGACGAACCGATCAAAAAAATGAACTAGGTTTTTCAAAAAAACCGAAACAGTTTCTTTTTTTAAAGAAAAATCCGGCGGCGAACGGCTACCTCGTAGGGTCCGGCGAGACGCGGGAGTGGCGGCCGGGCGAGGTGGCGAGGTGGCGGCAGGGCGAGGCGGCGCGACGTGGGAGCGGCGGTGGCGGCTTGAAGTGGCGGTGAGGCGCAGTAGAGGCGGCGGCACGGCTGCGGTGGCGGGGCTGCGGGCGGTGGGGTGGGTGGTGGTTGCGAGGGGGGGGGTCTTTGGTATTTAAAGAGGGGAGGGGGAGGTGGCTTGGGGGAGGGGCAAGGCGGCGGGGAGGCGGAGTCTGGCTCGGACTCCGTCCGAGTCGGCGGCGGCGCTGTCCTGGCGCGGGACGAGGCGACGGGGAAGATGGGCCGGCCCGGTTGGGTTTCAGCCCAGTGGCGCCCGAAGATTATTTTTTAAACAATTCCACCGAACAGAAAAATATCCTAGAAAATAAAATAAAAATCTAAAAATGCCAAAACAAATTTTCACTGTCTAAATAAAATATTTAGAACGAGATGAACATTTTCTTGGCCCTAAAATGCAATTTTAAAAACGTGCAATTTTTCTAATGCAAACAAAATTGCTATAAAATCCAATTAAAAACAAATATTTGATTTTAATATTTTTCCGCCAAAATTTCAATTATTTTGGAGAAGAAATAATATCTCCTCTCATATACTTTAATATGAAATATTTTCGGAGGGAAAAATAATTGAAACCAAAAATCCTCATTTCAATATTTGATAAAAATTAAATTTGAAAACCGAGGAAATCCCCAACTCTCTCCGAGGGTCCTTGAGTTGCTTAGGATTTCGAGGATCGCGAGACGAAATGCAATAAAATATGATATGCAAGAATGATCTATGTATAACATTCCAAATTGAAAATTTGGGATGTTACATGTCAACTTAATGACACCTGGAGATTAATTATCTGCAGCAAAGTGATCAGTAGCATAGAAATATGATAGCTTTGATAGTAGTGGTAGCAACAACAGTAACGGTAACAGTGATAGTAAATATTTTTGTAGCAGTGACAATAGTAACAGCAGCAGTAGTAACTTAGCAAGATCAATATGTAGGAAAATCGTAGGCATTGGATCAGTGATTTGTTGGGTGATATTCATCATGTGACAGTTACAACCTAGGATGATATGGCACTACCTCCAGTTCATAAATATAATGTAGGCATGCATTCCGTAAATAGTCATACATGCTTATGAAAAGAACTTGTATGACATCGTTTGTCCTACCCTCCCATGGCAGCGGGATCCATACGGAAACTAAGGGATATTAAGGCCTCCTTTTAATAGAGTACCCGAATAAAGCATTAGCACATAGTGAATACATGAACTCCTCAAATTACGGTCATCACCGGAAAGTATCCCGCATATTGTCACTACAAGGTTTATGGATCATAACATGTAATAGGTGACTATGACTTGCAAGATCAGATTAGAACATAGATATAATGGTGATAACATAAACGGTTCAGGTCTGAATTCATGGCACCCGGGCCCAAAGTGTCAAGCATTAAGCATAGAAAAGTCATTACAACATCAATCTCAGAACATAGTGGATACTAGGGATCAAGCCCTAACAAAACTAACTAGATTACATGATGAATCTCATCCAACTCCTCACCGACCAGTGAGCCTACAAAGGAATTACTCACTCCCAGTGGAGAGCATCATGGATTTGGTGATGGAGGAGGGTTTGTGACGACGAAGACCAAAGATTCCCTCTCTAGAGCCCCAAAAGAACTCCAGATCTGGCCTCCTGATGAAGAATTAGAGGTGATGGCAGCTCCGTATCGTGAAACGAGATAATTCTTCCTCCCTGTTTTTTCTCCAAAAATAGGATTTTATAGCGTCGGAGCTAGGGTCTGCGGGGCAACCAGGTGGGCAGAACCCACCTGGGCGCACCTAGAGGGGGGCGCCCTGGTGTGTTGTGCTCAGCCAGGCCCCCTCTAGTGGTTCTTGGCTCCAGTATTTTTCCTTATTTATATAGAAAATCCTTGCAAAGTTTCATTCCAATCCAAGAACTTTTATTTCTGCACAAAAACAACACCATGGTAGTTTTGCTGAAAACAGCGTCAGTCCGGGTTAGTTTCACTAAAATCATGCAAATTAGAGTCCAAAACAAGAGGAAAAGCATTAGGCAAAGTAGATATGACGGAGACGTATCAGTGTCCCAGAGATCTCTTGCCATCTCTAGTGTTCCCTTGAATAATGGCGTCTGCTTTCCTGCATTGACGTACGTGGCGCATATATTTTTCTTGTGGTTGTTGAATGCTATCGCCAACTTCTTAAGAGTAGTGTTCTCGACTTTCTCCAGATCTGCATTTATCAAATGATTTGGTAGGGTGAAATGTGACATGAGCGGAGATCAGGATTTGGTCCCTGACAATAACTCTGCATTGATGAATGAACTTGTTCGCATCTTCTTATGTTCATGCGGTTCACCATTAGGTTTGATGGCATCGATGTTGTACTTTACGCCAGCCTGCAACTATTTGGCCATTCCTCAAACTATCCTGGTGCTTGTAGAAGATTTTCTCGATCCGGAGTGCTAAAAGAGAAAGATCGATTCATTAATATATATATAAATCAATTAAAACATGTGATGATCACCAGATGCCTTATATAAATATACCTCGCCGGTCTTTGTTATTTGAAGAACAACATTTCCTTCATCATCATTGTTCTGGACTTCATCTATTCGTTCGTCTTCATCGAATATCATACCCTCACCAGTATTGTTCAGATATTGTGAGCCATCATCTTCTTCATTCTCATTTGGTCTCGGGGAGCGTATTATCTCGAACAGGGCCTCTTCTCCTTCTCTTCCGCTATTGTCCATAGCTTTTATTTAACTAACCAAGAAGAAAGATAAAACAATTTAGTATTCAAATTAGAATGCATGCATGCAATCAGTAAGGAAAAACTGAATCATAGTAGATAATATATATACTTATCGAATAATCAAGATAATATGCATCATCGAATATAATCTCGAATACATCGTATCGAATAATATAATCTTGAATACATTGCCTCGAATATTATCAAATATAATCTCGAATACATCTTGGGTATTAACACTAATACATCTCGAATATTATCATATATATAACATCACTAGCTAATACAAATCGAATCTTATCGAAGAATCTAGTTCACTCGCGGTTCCTGAGGCGCGGGCGATGGACACCCAAAGAGAAGGACCGATCATAGGATAATAGCTTGGGTGAGATCCCTGAAGAACTTGCCAGGTATTGGAGAAACTGACATCCAATGCATCCATATAGCGAAGGAACTACTAGTCCTCCTCTCTGACACGGCGACGTACCACCTCCGGCGGGGCTGGCTGCCTCCGCACCGAAAGTGGCCCACGCGAACGCCACCAAAGGAGCTCTGGGTCGATGACGGGACCCGGGGTCGGGTTCCTCACCAAGCTGCGCGCCCCTGAAGGTAGCACCTCCCAGTGCCTGCCCGACAGAGCCTAGTCTCGGACATGGCGCCTTTGAAGCAGGACATCATCGTGAACGAGTCGACGATGAGGATGGGCGCCTGATACGTCTCCAATGTATCTACTTTTCCAAACACTTTTGACCTTGTTGTGGACTCTAACTTGCATGATTTGAATGGAACTAACCCAGAATGATGTTATTTTCAGCTGAATTGCCATGGTGTTATTTTTGTGCAGAAATAAAAGTTCTCGGAATGACCTGAAAATTCACGGAGACACATTTTGGAATTTATAAAAAATACGGGCAAAAGAATCAGCGTAAGGGGGCCCACACCCTGTCCACAAGGGTGTAGGGCGCCACCCTGGGGCGCGCCCCTTGCCTTGTGGGCCCCCTGAGGCTCGACCGACGTCAACTCCAACTCTATATATTCACGTTCGGGGAGAAAAAAATGAAAGAGAGGATTCATCGCGTTTTACGATACGAAGCCGCCGCCAAGCCCTAATCTTCATCGGGAGGGCTGATCTGGAGTCCGTTCGGGGCTCCGGAGAGAGGAATCCGTCGCCATTGTCATCATCAACCTTCCTCCACCACCAGTTTGATGATGCTCACCGCCGTGCGTGAGTAATCTTATCGTAGGCTTGCTGGACGGTGATGGGTTGGATCAGATTTACCATGTAATCGAGTTAGTTTTCTTAGGGTTTGATCCCTAGTATCCATTATGTTCTAAGATTGATGTTGCTATGACTTTGCTATGCTTAATGCTTGTCACTAGGGCCCGAGTGCCATGATTTCAGATCCGAACCTATTATGTTTTCATGAATATATTTGAGTTCTTGATCCCATCTTGCAAGTCAATAGTCACCTACTATGTGTTATGATCCGGTAACCCCGAAGTGACAATAATCGGGACCACTCCCGGTGATGACAGTAGTTTGATGAGTTCATGTATTCACCAAGTGTTAATGATTTGGTCTGGTACTCTATTCAAAGGAGTCCTTAATATCCCTTAGTTTACAATAGGACCCTGCTGCCACGGGAGGGTAGGACAAAAGATGTCATGCAAGTTCTTTTCCATAAGCACGCATGACTATATTCAGAATACATGCCTACATTACATGATGAACCAGAGCTAGTTCTGTGTCACCCTATGTTATTACTGTTGCATGAGGAATCACATCTGACATAATTATCCATCATTAATCCATTACCTACGATCTTTTCACATATTGATCTTTGCTTAGTTACTTTTCTGTTGCCACTATTACAATTGCTACAAAAATTGCTGGTGTTACTTTTGCCACCGTTACCTTTACTTCCATACTACTTCGCTAATAAATACTTTACTGCAGATATTAAGTCTTTCGGGTGCGGTTGAATTGAAAACTCAACTGTTAATACTTGAGAATATTCTTTGGCTCCTCTTGTGTCGAATCAATAAATTTGGGTTGAATACTCTACCCTCGAAAATTGTTGCGATCCCCTATACTTGTGGGTTATCAAGGTTATTTTCTGGCGCCGTTTCTGGGGAGCATAGCTCTATTCTTTGAGTCACTTGGGATTTATATCTGTTGATCACTATGAAGAACTTGGAAGATGAAAGAACCAAGATTTTTTCCCTCAACTACGAGGGGAGGTAAGGAACTGCCATCTAGCTCTGCACTTGATTCACCTTTTGTTTTGAGTAAACATGCAACACCTACTCCTACTATTGATTCTGATATGTTGCATGTTATTGATGATGCCACTTCTGCCATCCATGATGCTTATGATGAAACTACTTCTATGCTTGATAATACTGTGCCATTAGGTGAATTTCTTGATGAACAACTTGCTAGGGTTAGAGAGAATGAAATTATTGAAACTGATAATATGGATGAAAGTGATGATGAAGATTCTCCCCCTAGATATGAATTGCCCGATGTGGCTGAGGGTTATGTTATGGATGAAGAAACTGCTAGAGATCTTTTAGCTTGCAAAGATAGATATGATATTAAGAAACTGTTAGCTAAACTGAAAGAAAAGCCTTTGAATGCTATAATGAAATATGACCCTGCTTTTGCTACTTCACCTATCTGTATTTCTGATAAGGATTATGATTTCTCTGTCGATCCTGAGTTAATTACTTTGGTTGAATTTGAAACTTTTTATGGTTATGAATCTGAAACTGTTGTGACACATCTTACTAAATTAAACGATCTAGCTACCATATTCACACATGAGGAAAAGAGTCGTTACTACTATATCCTTAAGTTATTTCCGTTCTCATTAAAGGGTGATGCTAAAACATGATTTAATTCTCTTGCTCCTGGTTGTGTGCGTAGTCCCCAGGATAGGATTTATTACTTCTCTCCTAAATATTTCCCCGCTCATAAGAAACAAGCTACCTTAAGGGAATAATTTTGTGAAAATTGAAGAAGAGAGTCTCCCACAAGATTAGGGGAGGCTTCCCTGATTACTTAATGCTTTGCCTGATCATCCTCTCAAGAAAAATGAAATACTTGATATCTTTTATAATGGACTAATGATGCTTCCAGAGACCACCTGGACAGTTGTTCTGGCTGTGTTTTCAGGGAAAGAACTGTTGAGAAAGCTGAATTGCTATTAAATAATATATTGAGTAATGATAGTGATTGGACACTTCCCGAACCATCTTCTAAGCCAACTCCCAAGAAAGGGGGTATTCTATTTCTCAGTCCTGAAGATATGCAAGAGGCAAAGAAATGTATGAAAGAAAAAGGTTATTAAAGCTTAAGATGTTATGAATTTACCACCTATTGAAAAAATACATGGTCTTGATAACCCGACACATGTAGTAAAGGTAAATTATCTATAGAGATTTGATGAAGGTGATATTCCTCGTAATAAGTCTACTAGCCAATGCTTGGATAAGTTCGATAATTTTATTGGTAAACAAGAAAACTTTAATGCTTATGTTGGTAGACAATTGAAACGTAATGCTTATATGATTGAACACTTGAGTGATTATATGTCTAGGTTTAAGGGTGACCTTAAACTTATCAGTAAACATGCTTCTATGATTACAACTCAAGTAGAAAAAGTGCTTAAAGCACAAGATGATTTGCTCAGTGAATTAAATAATAAGAAAAATGATAATGCTGTTAGAGTTATGACTAGAGGGGGTAAAATGACTCAGGAACCTTTGTATCCTGAGGGCCACCCTAAGACAGTTGAACAAGATTCTGAGAGAACTAATGTTGATGCAACTAGTCCTTCTAAGAAGAAGAAAAATAAAAATGATAGGACTTTGCATGCTTCTAGTGAACCTGTTGTAGACACACTTGAGAATCCCAATGATATTTCTATTTCTGATGCTGAAACACAATCTGTTAATGAACATGAACCTAGTGATAATGTTAATGATAATGTTCATGTTGATTCTCAACCTAGCAATAACAATGATGTAGAGATTGAACCTGCTTCTAATCTTGATAACCCACAATCAAAGAGAGAACCATGGGTTCAGAAACCCATGCTCTTTCCTCCTAAACTATCCAAGAAAAATGATGATGAGGATTTTGAGCGCTTTGCTGAAATGATTAGACCTATCTTTTTGCATATGCGTTTGACTGCTATTCTTAAAATGAATCCTTATGCGAAGTATATGAAAGATATTGTTACAAATAAAAGAAAGATATTGGAAGCTGAAATTTCCACCAGGCTTGCCAATTATACTTTTAAAGGTGGAATACCTAAGAAACTAGGAGATCCCGAAGTACCAACTATACCATGCTCCATTAAAAGAAACTATGTTAAAACTGCTTTATGTTATCTTGGAGCCGGTGTTAGTGTTATGCCTCTCTCTTTATATCGTAGACTTGATTTGAATAAGTTGACACCTACCGAAATATCTTTGCAAATGGCCGATAAATCGACAGCTATACCTGTCGGTATCTGTGAGGATGTGCCTGTTGTGGTTGCAAACATTACTATTTTAACGAACTTTGTTATTCTTGATATTCCTGAGGACGAGAGTATGTCGATTATCCTTGATAGACTCTTTTTGAATACTGCAGGGGCTGTTTTTGATTGCAACAAGGGCAATGTCACTTTTCATGTTAATGGTAATGCGCATACGGTACACTTTCCGAGGAAACAACCTCAAGTCCATAGTATCAATTCTATTGGAAAAATTTCAATGGACATGCATATCCCCGTTGAGGTAACTTAGTGTTATTCAAAAATTCTCCGGTTTCATGTTATTCGAAAAGAGTTTGTTAAAAAGACTTGATCAACCGTGTTAGTGGATTCCTTTTGATGAGTATGAGATGGACGAAGTTAGAAAGCACAACTCTGTGTACCCTCCTTCTACTTTCTCTTATTTAGAATAAATAAAGTAAAAACAATATTTTTTGTCTGTTATCTGAATTATCCTTGCAATAAAAATACCCCGAAAATAAAAGTTCTCCAAATGTCCTGAAAATGATATATGATTTTTTGTAGAATATTTTAGAATTACTAGCACTCAGAACACACCTAGTGGCCCCACCACTTGGCCACGAGGGTGCAGGGCGTGCCCCCCTGGGGCGCCCCCTGCCTCGTGGACCCCATGTGGACCCCCTTCACTTATTCCAGTACCCACTCACTTCGTCTTCCTCCAAAAAAAATCCTCCCATAGCTCAAACCCGAGTTCTACCTCATCTTGCTACCATTTTCGATCTCCTTGCTCAAATCTCCATTCACAAAACTGCTTTGGGGGATTGTTCTTTGGTATGTGACTCCTCCAATGATCCAATTAGTTTTTGTTCCAGTGCTTTATTTATTGCAAAGTTTTGTTGCTTAGGTGACCTTGTTCTTGAGCTTGCATGTCAAATTTATGTGGTAAAAAGTAGTTTTAATGCATTATATAACCTCTAGGAACTTGTAGGAGCAATTGCTATCAATCTTGTTGAGTTTGGTTCACTATTATTTTGAGTCACTAAAAATTTCAGAAATTTCAGAGAAAGAAAATGATGAAGAGATTGTTGAGGGGCTCTTCGAGCCGAAGCTCGAAGGATAAGCAGAAGGAGGAGAATAAAAAGCCCAAATACAATCTTCCTCGCACCACGGAGGTTCGGCCGTGCGAATGGCCTTGTGATGAGTTCTTAAGAACCACCAGAATTTACGATGATTTCTATTACTTGGCTGAGAGTGCAGGCCTCACCGACTTCCTCAACGACCAGCGTGAACAGTATGTCCTACTCACTAATATTTTGATGCAAATTTTTTATTTTCATGCTAAGAAATCACCACCTTCAGTGGAGTTTCACTTATATGATGAGGTTAAAGAGATGTCACTCCATGATTTTTGTCGAGACTACAATACCCTTTGAGGGAAGCATCGAGGAACCACATCGTAGTGATGTGGATGGGTTTATTGATAGAATTGCTATAGGACAAACTAGGAAAGTTTCCGATGCCAGAATTACTAGTATACATTTTGCTATTCTATGTTACTTTGTGATATTTGCTAGTAGATGCTTAATTAGTCGTGGGAACACTGGAATTCTTAGTGCTCCTAATATTGTCATTTTGCACCATGCTTTGTTTCATGATACAACTTTCAGCTTAGGCGCTATTGTTGCTAAACGATTAAATATGAAACATACAAAGGGCCCCATTTTTGGATACATCTTGGCTTCACGCCTTGCCGAACATTTTGGGATACCTATTAGGCATTATGAGAAAGAGGAAAAGTTGTTACCCCCTATTTTTCTAGATTATAACAGTATGGTAGCACATGATTTTATTGTTAAAGATAAGAAGAAGAGGCTTAAGTATAATTTGATATTTTATAAATCTCACTGTGAGATTATTACCTTGCCTGCACCCTCTTTGTTAGACATACTTTCAGGCACGTACCTCATCTTACCAAAGGCCATTTATGCGTACTGGAGGCTGATACAAGTCCAGAGCCTGAGCCTGAACCACCACTTGACACTTATTGTCAGTCTTCTTATCAATGGGATCCGGAGGAGATCGCCAACCAGTGGCACCCTAAGGACCCTCCTTAGTACACCGGAGGGAGTAGCTCCCAAAAGCCTAAGCTTGGTGGAGTATGTATTTCTCACCGACATTACATTCATGTTCACACACTCATGCCAGTTGTCAATGCTCATACTTTTTCATTGTACTATCCATGCTAGTTTATTTTATTTTCTAAGCCTTCTTCTTGTGTGTTTGAAAAACCATAAGAAAAACCAAAAAATTTAGTTGTATCTTTTAGCTAGTTTACTTTCCATGATTGTAGTACTAGTAATTAACAGAAAACCCAAAAAGATTTATCGTTCTTGTTTTGCTTGTTGGGAGCTTTCCCGTGTAAATAGCTTTATTTCTTTTCTTGTTCTTTGGGGGTCGAGAGGAGAAGACCATGATGAAAATGATGAGTGGCTCTCATATGCATTATTGTTGATTTAAGAAAGAGACCATGTTACCTTGTCTTCTCCCTTGTATTAAATGCTTGCAGATTCCAGCTTAGTCCAATGCACGTGCACTATTATTATTATCCACACCGTTCGGTCGTGCAAGTGAAAGGCAATAATGATGATATATGATGGATTGAATGTGATGAGAGAAGCTGGTATGAACTCGACCTATCTTGTTTTTGTAAATATGATTAGTTAATCGTTCCTGATTCGGCCTATTATGAATGAAACATGTTTGCAATGACAATTAGAGATTATAGTTACCCATGCCATGCTTAATTAGCTAGGAGTTTATAATGGTTTACCTTGCGTGCCAACATGGTATTAAAATGGTTGTCATGTGGTATGATAGGGTGGTATCCTCCTTTGAACGATTCGAGTGTCTTGACTTGGCACATGTTCATGCATGTAGTTGAAACAAAATCAACATAGCCTCCATGATACTTATGTTCATGGTGATTTATATCCTACTCATGCTTGCACTCATTATTGATTAATACTAATGCATGTGCATGATTGTTGTCGCTTCCCAGTCTCTTTCTATCCTTCACTTGTACTAAGCGGTAATACTGCTTATGCATCCACTTCCATAAACCCCAATGTTATTCCATATGAGTCCACCATACCTTCCTATAAGTGGTATCTACCTACCATTCCAAGTAAATTTGTATGTGCCAAACTCTAAACCTTCAAGTGAAATTCTATTTTGTATGCTTGAATAGCTCATGTATCAACTAGGTTTGTCTATATCTTCCATGCTAGGTGGGTTATTCTCAAGATGAGTGGACTCCGCTCATCATTCATGAGAAAATGGCTGGTAACTGGGATGCCCAGTCCCATGCTCGAATCAAAATTATTGAAAACAAAACACCCCCAGGATTGTTGTTAGTTGGGGGCACCCGTTGTTTTGGACAAGCCATGGATTGATGTTTGTTGGTGGTGGGGGAGTATAAACTTTACCATTCTGTTTGGGAACTGCCTATAATGTATGTAGCATGGAAGATGTCGAGACCTCTTGTTTGTTATGTTGAAAATGAAAGTATACCACTCAAAAAAATATTTATCTCTGTTTCAAAACTTGAGCCCTGGCACCTCTGCAAATCCCTGCCTCCCTCTGCGAAGGGCCTATCTATTTACTTTTATGTTGAGTCATCATCCTCTTATTAAAAAGCAGCAGTTAGAGAGCACCGCTATCATTTGCATGCATTACTATTAATTTACATTGAGTATGACTGTGTCTGGATCTCTTTTACCATGAATTACAATGTCTAGTCAGTCTTTGATCTTCAGGGGTGCTCTGCATTTATGTTTTGTGGTCTCAGAAAGGGCTAGCGAGATACCATCTTGTTATATCATATTCTGATTGTTTTGAGAAAGTGTTGTCATCCGAGATTAATTATTATTGCTCGCTAGTTGATTATGCCATTATATGAGTAAAAATGAGACCTAAATGTTATTGTGAATATGGTTAGTTCATAATCTTTGCTGAAAACTTGAGTGCTGGCTTCACATATTTGCAACAACAAGATCAAACCGAGTTTGTATTTTTTTTTATTTATCACTTTTAGTTTGTCAACTGAATTGCTTGAGGACAACAAAAGGTTTAAGCTTTGGGGAGTTGATACGTCTCCAACGTATCTACTTTTCCAAACACTTTTGACCTTGTTTTGGACTCTAACTTGCATGATTTGAATGGAACTAACCCGAACTTATGCTGTTTTTAGCAGAATTACCATGGTGTTATTTTTGTGCAAAAATAAAAGTTCTCGAAATGACCTGAAAATTCACGGAGACACGTTTTGGAATTTATAAAAAATACTAGCGAAAGAATCAGTGTAAGGGGCCCACCCCCTGTAGTACCAAACTAGAGTTTGAGGAGTTCATTTATTCACTAAGTGTTAATGCTTTGTTCTAGTACTCTATTAAAAGGAGGCCTTAATACCCCTTAGTTTCCAATAGGACCCCACTTCCACGGGAGGGTAGGACAAAATATGTCATGCAAGTTCTTTTCCATAAGCATGTATGACTATATTCGGAATACATGCCTACATTACCTTGATGAACCGAAGCTAGTTCTGTGTCACCCTATGTTATAACTATTGCATGAGGAATCGCATCCAACATAATTATCCATCATTGATCCATTGCCTATGAGCTTTTCACATATTTATCTTTGCTTACTTACTTTTCCGTTGCCACTATTACAATTGCTTCAAAAACTGCTACTGTTACTTTTGCCACCGTTACCATTACTTCCATACTACTTTGCTACTAAATACTTTGCTGCAGATATTAAATCTTTCAGGTGCGGTTGAATTGACAACTCAACTATTAATACTTGAGAATATTCTTTGGCTCCCCTTGTGTCGAATCAATAAATTTGGGTTGAATACTCTACCCTCGAAAACTGTTGTGATCCCCTATACTTCTGGGTTATCAGGGCCGTGCATCGGACGTCGAGAACCAATTTTGTGAAAAAAAATCCTATACATGCAATGTCATTTTATTAGGAAATTTTGAGCAAAATATTCTCTTTTCAATTATAATGTCGAATTCCTAGGTTATAACTACACTAATAATATTCCTTTCTCAAAAAATTCCGAAACTTTTCCCCTTTTACTCCTTTATTAAATATATATATATGGTCAACTTTTTTGTATGTAACTTTTTTATATGCAATTTTTTTCTATACTATGATATACGACATTATATAAAATTAAAAAACAAAAAAAGAAACACTAATTAAGCATACTTCTATATATCCATTAAAAAATAGAAAAACAACATGATAAAAAAATCTATACTAATTAAACACTAATTATATCCATCTAACATGCATTCATACATACATATATACTAGTGAAAAATAATCATCTAAAACATGTAAACTAATTAATTTCTATACATACATATATAGTAATATACTAATTAATTGCACGAATGTCAAAATTTCCTCAACTTTTTTCTATACATACATATATATACTAATATAGCAACATGTATAGTGACATTTTTTCTATAGATGATTATATAATAAATAATCATCTAAAACAACTAAAACATCTAAATAAAACATCAAACATTCATGTGCATACATGTATAAAAAACTAGTGAAAAAAATCGCCGGAGAGGGCGGCCGGGCGAGCTCACAGCGGGCAGATGACGGCGTCGAGGTGCGGCAGGGGAGCGGAAGGACGGATGGCAATGTCGAGGGGCAGCAGCGCGGACGGATGGTGATGGAGAGGTGTAGGGGCGGCCACGACGTCGAGGTGTAGTAGAGGCACGGACGGATGGCGGCGTTGAAGTGCGGTAGGGGCGCGGACGGACGGACGACGACGTCGAGGGGCAGGGCCACGCGGACGGACAGCGATGGCGAGCTCCGGCAGCCTGGCGGCGTGGTGGCGTTCGGCGTTGTCAAGAAGAATGGAGCATTTGTGGAAATTTTTGTAACTTCTGCTTACATAGGAGGCACCTTTAGTCCCAGTTGGAGCCATCAACCGGGACTGAAGGTCAATTTTGGCCAAGCCAAGCAGCAGGAAGCCAGTCCTTTAGACCTAGTTGGTGGCTCCAACCGCGACTAAGGAGTCCCCTTTAGTCGTGGTTGGAGCCACCAACCACGACTAAAGGTGGTGTGCTGCTAGGCGAGGGGCGCGGTGGATGTTCAGTCCCACTTCACTAGTTGAGAGGAGCCTGCACCTATTTATAAGGCCCGACGCAGCCTCTCCAATGAGCTCCTCTCTAATGCATGCCTTCTGGGCCTACCACACCTGTGCTGCCCTGTTGGGCCTACTAGGCCTTGCGGGCCTGCATCCTGGCCCAACTAGAGGTTGGGTTTCTAGTCATATGCAGGTCGTAGTGGCCTAGTAGGCAGGCTTTTTAATAATTTATTTAATTTTCATTTTTTGTTTTCTGCTTTATTTATTTTATTTTGTTTTTGATTTCATTTTTGGTTCATTTAGAGTTTCTTTGTGAATCTTTTTGCTTTAGGTAAAAAAAAATAAACTTTTTCTTAGTGCGGGTTTTCAAATTTTAATAATCTAAATTTGAATTATTTGAAATTTGTGTGAATCACTAGTTTGTGAATAACTTTACTCTAAAAATTGCTTTTTTAGTGCTTCTTTTTTCTGCTATTTAACATTAGTGTGTTTTATTATTATATTCTATTTTGTAATTCTTAGGTTATTTAAAAAATGAAATGCCTTTGTAATAGATGAGTTTCCGTTAGAAACCCTGATACTTCAAAAGTGATTGTCCATTTTGTACACGAAGTGCATTCAGATTTTGACGTAACCCTCTCGACTTTTTAGCACATGCTATGTGGATGAAATGATGATACCATACCAAATTTCAACCTTTTCAGAGTTCATTTGTAGTTCTTTTCAATTTTAGGGTCATTTACCTAAAAAATTTAGTAAATGCATGAAAAATAGCAAATGATGTCACAAAGGGTTGAAAATTGATGACGTAGCTTCGAATGGTGCATACTGAATGCACAAAAAGTCTGAAGTCGAAATAAGTTTTGAAAAATGAAATGCCTTTGTAACAGACAAGTTTTCATCCGAAACCCCGATACTTCGAAAGAGATTGTCCATGTTGTACATGAAATGCATCCAGTTATTATCGTAACCCTCTCAACTTTTTAGCACATGCTATGTGGGTCAAATGATAATACCATGCCAACTTTCAACCTTTTCAGAGTTCATTTGTAGTTCTTTTCAATTTCATGGTCATTTAGCTCAACAAAATTAGTAAATGCTTGAAAAAAGCAAATGAAGTCACAAAGGGTTGAAAATTGATGACGTGGCTTTGAATGGTGCATACTGAACACACAAAAGGTCTAGAGTTGAAATAAGTTATCAAAAATGAAATGCCTTTGTAACAGACGAGGTATCATCAGAAACCCTGATACATCAAAAGAGATTGTCCATTTTGTACACAAAGTGCATCCAATTTTGCCGCAACCCTCTCAACTTTTTAGCACATGCTATGTGGGTGAAATGATGATACCATGCCAACTTTCAACCTTATCAGAGTCCATTTGTAGTTTTTTTTCAATTTTAGGGTCATTTAGATAAAAAATTAGTAAATGCATGAAAATAGCAAATGAAGTCGGAAAGGGTTGAAATTTGATGATTTGGCTTCCAATGGTGCATACTGAATGCACAAAAAGTCTAGAGTTAAAATAAGATAAAAAATGAAATGCCTTAGTAACACACGAGTTTTCGTTGGAAACCCTGATACTTGAAAGAGATTGTCCATTTTTGTACACGAAGTGCATCCAGTTATTGCCGTAACCCTCTCAACTTTTTGGCACATGCTATGTGGGTCAAATGATGAAACCATGCCAACTTTCAACCTTTTTAGAGATCATTTGTAGTTCTTTTCAATTTTAGGGTCATTTAACTCAACAAAATCAGTAAATGCATAAAAAGTAGCAAATGATGTCAGAAAGGGTTGAAAATTGATGATGTGGCTTCGAATGGTGCATACTAAATGCACAAAAGGTCTGGAGTCGAAATAACTTTTGAAAAACGAAATCCCTTTGGAACAGACGAGTTTTCGTCAGAAACCATGATACTTCGAAAGACATTGTCCATTTTGTACACGAAGTGCATCCAGTTTTTGTCATAACCCTCTCTACTTTTTAGCACATGCTATGTGGGTGAAATGATGAGACCATGCCAACTTTCAACCTTTTCAGAGTTCATTTGTAGTTATTTTCAATTTTAGGGTCATTTAGCTCAGAAAAATTAGTAAATGCATGAAAAATAGCAAATGAAGTCAGAAAGGGTTGAAAATTGATCACGTGGGTTTGAATGGTGCATACTGAACGCATAAAAGGTCTAGAGTTGAAATAAGTTCTCGGAAATGAAATGCCTTTGTAACAGACGAGTTTTCGTCAAAAACCCTGACACTTCGAAAGAGATTGCCCATTTTGTACACGAAGTGCATCCAATTTTTGCCATAACCCTCTCAACTTTTGGGCACATGCTATGTAAGTGAAATGATGATACCATGCCAACTTTCAACCTTTTCAGAGTTCATTTGTAGTTTTTTTTTCCTATTTCAGGGTCATTTAGCTAAAAAATCAGTAAATGGATGAAAATAGCAAATGAAGTCGGAAAGGATTGAAATTTGATGATTTGGCTTCGAATGGTGCATACTGAATGCACAAAAAGTCAGGAGTTGAAATAAGTTAAAAAAATGAAATACCTTTGTAACACACGAGTTTTCGCCGAAAACCCAGATACTTGAAAGAGATTGTCCATTTTTGTACACGAGGTGCATCCAGTTATTGCCATAATGCTCTCAACTTTTTGGCACATGCTATGTGGGTCAAATGATGAAACAATGCCAACTTTCAACCTTTTCAGAGTTCATTTGTAGTTCTTTTCAATTTTAGGGTCATTTAACTCAACAAAATCAGTAAATGCATAAAAAGTAGCACATGATATCAGAAAGGGTTGAAAATTGATGATGTGGCTTTGAATGGTGCATACTAAACGCACAAAAGGTCTGGAGTCAAAATAACTTTTGAAAAATGAAATCCCTTTGGAACAGACGAGTTTTCATCAGAAACCATGATACTTCGAAAGACATTGTCCATTTTGTACACGAAGTGCATCCAGTTTTTGTCGTTACCCTCTCTACTTTTTAGGACGTGCTATGTGGGTGAAATGACGTGACCATGCCAAGTTTCAACCTTTTCAGAGTTCATTTGTAGCACTTTTCAATTTTAGGGTCATTTAGCTCAAAAAAATTAGTAACTGCATGAAAAATAGCAAATGAAGTCAGAAAGGGTTGAAAATTGATGACGTGGCTTTGAATGGTGCATACTGAACGCACAAAAAGTCTAGAGTTGAAATAAGTTTTCGAAAATGAAACGCCTTTGTAACAGACGAGTTTTTGTCACAAACCCTGATACTTCGAAAGAGATTGCCCATTTTGTACATGAAGTGCATCCAATTTTTGCCATAACCCTCTCAACTTTTTGGCACATGCTATGTGAGTGAAATGATGATACCATGCCAACTTTCAACCTTTTCAGAGTTTGTTTGTAGTTTTTTTCAATGTTAGGGTCATTTTGCTAAAAAAATAGTAAATGCATGAAAATAGCAAATGAAGTCGGAGAGGTTTGAAATTTGATGATTTGGCTTCCAATGGTGCATATTGAATGCACAAAAAGTCTGGAGTTGAAATAAGTTAAAAAAATGAAATGCCTTTGTAACACATGAGTTTTTTGTCGAAAACCCTGATAGTTGAAAGATATTGTCCATTTTGTACACGAAGTGCATCCAGTTATTGCCGCAACCCTCTCAACTTTTTGGCA
Source organism: Triticum aestivum (assembly GCF_018294505.1). Taxonomy (NCBI): domain Eukaryota; kingdom Viridiplantae; phylum Streptophyta; class Magnoliopsida; order Poales; family Poaceae; genus Triticum; species Triticum aestivum. Next base: position 406,912,581 of record NC_057803.1, read on the forward strand.
CATGCTATGTGAGTCAAATGATGAAACCATGCCAACTCCCAACCTTTTCAGAGTTCATTTGTAGTTCTTTTCAATTTTAGAGTCATTTAACTCAACAAAATCAGTAAATGCATAAAAGTAGCAAATGATGTCAGAAAGGGTTGAAAATTGATGATGTGGCTTCGAATGGTGCATACTAAACGCACAAAAGGTCTGCAGTTGAAATAACTTTTGAAAAATGAAATCCCTTTGGAACAGTCGAGTTTTCGTCAGAAACCGTGATACTTCGATAGACATTGTCCATTTTGTACACGAAATGCATCCAGTTTTTGTCGTAACCCTCTCTACTTTTTAGCACATGCTATGTGGGTGAAATGACGAGACCGTGCCAACTTTCAACCTTTTCAGAGTTCATTTGTAGTTCTTTTCAATTTTAGGGTCATTTAGCTCAAAAATTTTAGTAAATGCATGAAAAATAGAAAATGAAGTCAGGAAGGGTTGAAAATTGATGACGTGGCTTTGAATAGAGCATACTGAACGCACAAAAGGTCTAGAGTTGAAATAAGTTTTCAAAAATGAAATGCCATTGTAACATACGAGTTTTCGTCAGAAACCCTGATACTTCGAAAGAGATTGCCATTTCGTACACGAAGAAATTAGTAAATGCATGAAAAATAGAAAATGAAGTCAGAAAGGGTTGAAAATTGATGATGTGGCTTTTAATAGAGCATACTGAACACACAAAAGGTCTAGAGTTGAAATAAGTTTTCAAAAATGAAATGCCATTGTAACAGAGGAGTTTTCGTCAGAAACCCTGATACTTCAAAAGAGATTGCCATTTTGTACACGAAGTGCATCCAATTTTTGCCATAACCCTCTCAACTTTTTGGCACATGCTATGTGAGTGAAATGATGGAACCATGCCAACTTTCAACCTTTTCAGAGTTCATTTGTAGTTTTTTTCAATGTTAGGGTCATTTAGCTAAAAAAATCAGTAAATGCATGAAAATTGCAAATGAAGTCGGAAAGGTTTGAAATTTGCTGATTTGGCTTCCAATGGTGCATACTGAATGCACAAAAAGTCTGGAGTTGAAATAAGTTAAAAAATGAAATGCCTTTGTAACGCACGAGTTTTTGTCGAAAACCCTGATACTTGAAAGAGATTGTCCATTTTGTATACGAAGTGCATCCAGTTATTGCGGCAACCCTCTCAACTTTTTGGTACATGCTATGTGGGTCAAATGATGAAACCATGACAACTCTCATCCTTTTCAGAGTTCATTTATAGTTCTTTTCAATTTTAGAGTCATTTAACTCAACAAAATCAGTAAATGCATAAAAAGTAGCAAATGAGGTCAGAAAGGGTTGAAAATTGATGATATGGCTTTGAATGGTGCATACTAAACGAACAAAAGGTCTGGAGTCGAAATAACTTTTGAAAAATGAAATCCCCTTGGAACAGATGAGTTTTCGTCAGAAACCGTGATACTTCGAAAGACATTGTCCATTTTGTACATGAAGTGCATCTAGTTTTTGTCGTAACCCTCTCTACTTTTTAGCACATGCTATGTGGGTGAAATGACGAGACCATGCCAACTTTCAACCTTTTCAGAGTTCATTTGTAGTTCTTTTCAATTTTAGGGTCATTTAGCTCAAAAAATAGTAAACGCATGAAAATGGAAAATGAAGTCAAAAGGGTTGAAAATTAATTATGTGGCTTTGAATGGTGCATACTGAATGCACAAAAGGTCTAGATTTGAAATAAGTTTTCGAAAATGAAATGCCTTTGTGACAGACGAGTTTTCGTCAGAAACCCTGATACTTTCGAAAGAGATTACCCATTTTGTACACAAAGTGCATCCAATTTTTGCTGCAACCCTCTCAACTTTTTAGCACATGCTATGTGGGTGAAATGATGATAGCATGCCAACTTTCAACCTTTTAAGAGTTCATTTGTAGTTTTTTTTCAATTTTAGGGTCATTTAGCTAAAAAATCAGTAAATGCATGAAAATAGCAAATGAAGTCGGAAAAGGTAGAAATTTGATGATTTAGCTTCGAATGGTGCATACTGAATGCACAAAAAGTCTAGAGTTGAAATAAGTTAAAAATGAAATGCTTTTGTAACACACGAGTTTTCGTCGAAAACCCTGATACTTGAAAGAGATTGTCCATTTTGTACACGAAGTGCATCCAGTTATTGCCGCAACCCTCTCAACTTTTTGGCACATGCTATGTGGGTCAAATGATGAAACCATGCCAACTCTCAACCTTTTCAGAGTTCATTTGTAGTTCTTTTCAATTTTAGAGTCATTTAACTCAACAAAATCAGTAAATGCATAAAAAGTAGCAAGTGATGTCAGAAAGGGTTGAAAATTAATGATGTGGCTTCGAATGGTGCATACTAAATGCACAAAAGGTCTGGAGTCGAAATAACTTTTGAAAAATGAAATCCCTTTGGAACAGACGAGTTTTCGTCAGAAACCGTGATACTTCGAAAGACATTTTCCATTTTGTACATGAAGTGCATCCAGTTTTTGTCGTAACCATCTCTACTTTTTAGCACATGCTATGTGGGTGAAATGACGAGACCGTGCCAACTTTCAACCTTTTCAGAGTTCATTTGTAGTTCTTTTCAATTTTAGGGTCATTTAGCTCAAAAAAATCAGTTAATGCATGAAAAATAGCAAATGAAGTCGGAAAGGGTTTAAATTTGATGACTTCGCTTCGAATGGTGCATACTGAATGTACAAAAAGTCTGGAGTTGAAATAAGTTAAAAATGAAATGCCTTTGTAACACACGAGTTTTCGTCGAAAGCCCTGATACTTGAAAGAGATTGTCCATTTTGTACACGAAGTGCATCCAGTTTGGGTCGTAATCCTCCCTACTTTTTAGCACATGCTATGTGGCTGAAATGATGAGACCATGCCAATTTTCAACCTTTTCAGAGTTCATATGTAGTTCTTATCAATTTTAGGCTCATTTAGCTCAAAAAATTAGTAAATGCATGAAAAATAGCAAATGAAGTCAGAAAGGATTGAAAATTGATGACGTGGCTTTGAATGGTGCATACTGAATGCACAAAAAGTATGGAGTTGAAATAAGTTTTCAAAAATGCCCTTTGTAACAGACGAGTTTTCGTCCGAAACCCTGATACTTCGAAAGAGATTATCCATTTTGTACACAAAGTGCATCCAGTTTTTGTCGTAACCCTCTCTGCTTTTTAGCACATGCTAT
>NC_057803.1:406916061-406944092 GCF_018294505.1 Triticum aestivum
ATGTGGGTGAAATGATGAGACCATGCCAACTTTCAACCTTTTCAGAGTTCATTTGTAGTTCTTTTCAATTTTAGGGCCATTTAGCTCAAAAAAATTAGTAAATGCATGAAAAATAGAAAATGAAGTCAGAAAGGATTGAATATTGATGACGTGGCTTCGAATGGTGCATACTGAACGCACAAAAAGTCTGGAGTTGAAATAAGTTTAAAAAAATGAAATGCCCTTGTAACAGATGAGTTTTCGTCCGGAACCCTGATACTTCGAAAGAGATTATCCATTTTGTACACGAAGTGCATCCACTTATTGCCGTAACCCTCTCAACTTTTTAGCACATGCTATGTGGGTGAAATGATGATGCGATGCCAACTTTCAACCTTTTCACAGTTCATTTGTAGTTCTTTTCAAATTTAGGGTCATTTAGCTCAACAAAATCAATAATTGCATGAAAATAGCAAATGAAGTCAGAAAGGGTTGAAAATTGATGATGGAAACAGCACGCCAACTCCTCAATCCGAAGGAATAACGTGGACAAACCGTATAGGCCCATCTTGTAATCCCCTACGCGTCGCGTCGCAGGAACTCACACGCTAGTAGAGATTTTGACAAGAATTCTCTAAACTCGATAATGCCCGACGGCCGAAACATACACGGTGTCTAATTCATCAAAAAAAAAATCTAACCTCCTACAGAAGATTGACTCGTCTTTATATTATAGTCACACACCCTGCCTGGCTTGGAATGCAAGCACTTCTTATGTACAATAATAATTACGCTAAACCGACTTGATTTAATTAAGGAAACAAAAACCAATATTAGTTTTGGTGTATGCGCCATTAGCTCCTGATCTTCCGCTGGTGGCCCCCAGCCAATATCCTTCAAGCTTAACAACTCCCAGTTATTTGGAATCCTCATGCCGATCCTCTCCTTGCAATGCACGAATAAAAACATAAAAAGGACTTTTAGTTTTGGTCCTGACGTACCTAGTACTACCAAATAGAAACTCTTCTGCAATGGATTCCTTATCATGCACAACATAAGCTACCTTCTCTTGTATAAACCCAAGGAAATTATATCCATCAACGTGACTCACCAATGCATCATCTTTCTCATGCATGCATGGCTGTACGCACATACTGTATGGCAGTAACACCAAATACCTAGCATTAATTTCCTTTAATTCCTGTGTAGTATCATTCTTCTCTTCTAGATCTTCTGTTTTCATGCTTCGCGTAACAGTGATGTCAACAAAATTTATAGATTCTTCTTGAACACCACTGGTAGCATATTCAGTTGTGTGTGTAGACGTGGCCGTATCATCCTCCGTCCCTTCATGCGAAACCATCCTCGGTTTCGAGTCAGTCTGTATAGCAACAACGTCATCTACAGATTGAACATGCACCTGATTTTTTCCAGTTGATTCAATTTCCTTCTTTGCTTTTACTTGCTCCTTCATCTTCTGTAGTCATTCCTTCCTCCAATTTTGGAACTGCTTCTTCTCCATTGCCATGAGAACATTTTTTTCATGTACAACCGTGAACGTATTCACGAGATAGTCGTATGTAGTATTATTTTTCTTGTACCATGGCTCTCCCAACAGCATATGACAAGAAATCATCGGTACCGGAATTATGTCGCACATAACAATACACGAAAATTTGACAACTAAGAACAGTACCATAGTTTGGTGCGTAATGTCGAGCTTGTCGTGGTACCTCCTCGGTGAGTACGGTCGTGGATGTGTTGTCATCGATAGTTGCAACTTCTCCACCATGTCGACGCCGACCACGTTGATCAAACTGTCATGGTCGATCGTTGTGGTGCAAACTTTGTCTCCCACTTTACAGTAGATGTGAGAAAGTTCAACACCATACCCCTTCTCCCCCAGCAAAAAAATCGCTAGAGAGCCTCTAGTAGCTCCTTGGTGATGGCGCGCCGGCCGTCTCCTCCGAAGTACCGTGAGAAACTCCGGTCTCTGATACCACTTAGTGTGGAGCGAACCTCGTGACGAGGGTCGATCCACACCAGAGTTCATTTGTAGTTCTTTTCAATTTCAAGGTCATTTAGCTCAAAAAATAAGTAAATGCATGAAAAAGAGCAAATGAAGTTAGAAAGGGTTGACAATTTGTTTGTACATAATATGTCTTCATGTTTCAAATGCCAAAACACATAAGTACCCTAACTATTACAAAATTCCCTCTGGTTTGTCCGAAGTGGCACTTTCCACATATATAAGTCCGAAAACTCACTAGAGCAGAAAATGATGACAGTGAAGCCGGCCACATCCCAGAGTGGGATCTTTGGGTATAGAACTGTTGTGCATGAAGTGGAAGTTCATTATGATGGCAGTGCTCATCCAAGGCCCTAAGCAATCCGACAACGACATTGATGTGTACCTAAGGTAATTAGTTGAAGAACACTTACAGAGTGGGATTGACATCCCAATGCTCATCCAAGTACATGCGATTTCTGTATAAAAAGATAAGAACAAGAGGCTCACCAAGGTGGTGTCAGCGACGGGACAGTGCGGGCAGTCGATGGTGGTTAGGACGGGGACGGGAAGGCACTAAGTAAACCACACCTACATATGCAAACTAAGAGTTAATTTGAGCTCAAATTGCATATAAATAAAATAAACTACCACACATATAATTAATTCCAAACTAAAACCCAAAAATCACTATACTTATAGAGCATTGCAAAAGCTAATCTAGCATTGTAATCACTCACTAGTGTGTGTCGGTCTTAAACAAACGTTTTTAACCCCTTTCTGTCACGGCATTCGGAACCGTCGCCAAGTGAGTGTGGGCGATAGGGGGTCCTTCCCACATGACCCAGGAACCGTTGGGATATGCCCTCCTAGCACACACGCTCAACAAAATGAGGTCGTGTACGACCGGCGCGCACTCAAATACATAAATACGTACATTAGTGCTAAAAAATACAATTACACAGTCGAAATCATTTCTGGTCGTATGTACATCCCACACATTCAGTCACCACTAAACGTTCCTGTTAGTATATACATCCCACACGGTTACTACAAGGAAAACGTTTGCGCAAGGTGGCGTAATGCAAACAGTTTTGAAGAGAATGTCGTGTGTGATTGTTCATTGATCCAAGACGGTTTATTCATAGAAACTTTGTGCGTTTCCTGAGGTCATCACCCACGGTGGTTTCTCATTAACCGTTTGCAATAGGAAAACCCAATTAGCAAGCTAATTGGACAATTAATGGGCTAATTGCCCTATTATTAATAATCCATTTACTAATCTAATCGACATTCATATTAAGCACATAATATACTCCATTTCCATATTAAGGAAGCAGGATTTCATAATTGAAATACATCAAAGTACAACATGATATAGCTTCAGCACTTAGCTACCCCATTACACAACTGCACCAGCAGCAAGTTTCACATGCAACATCTAGAACCTTTTGAAATTATCATCATAGTAGGTACATAGAGAGATGCATCTCATCCGGAAAACTGTTGAAGCGGAAGGCAAATATTGAGCCTTCATTCATGTTGAAGGTCTTTGCAACTTTAGGCCAGTGCCTGTGGATGATTGACCGTCCATCATTCGACCTCTTTAGGAACACATCAATATTGAACCGTGGGTGTTGTATGAAAACTTTCCTCGCCTTCTGACTACAGAGGTGGTTTGAGAGGTAATCATCAGTGAAGCCTAAAAACAAGGATGTGCATAAATATCATCTCTATATTGGAAATGGGGCAAAGGAATACAAAAAGGCAAGGTATAATAGTTAGTACCATCTTGTAAACCTCATTGCTTCCCATTGTTTCCCTGTAACACATATAAGGTAGTTAGTCATTAGGTTAAGTAAGGGTTCGCATGCTATCAATAAAATATGTTGATGATAAATAAGCACATTGCATATTCATTAGATTAATTCAAGCCACATGGAAAACCCATTTATCCAAACCAAGCATGATTAAGAACTAGGAAATATAGCACTTGTATATGTTTCTCATGTATTAAGTGCAGCCAAATTCTATTTATTCCTCACAGGGTATACAACAACAGAATGCAGCCACAACAATTGAACATCACATTACAGAATTGAACCAAGCAGTTAACTAAACACCACAACAAATGAACCAAACGTTAACTTAGCACCACATTGCACAATAGAACATACTCCTAATAGCAGATCAGACAGTTAACCAAACCAAGCTTAACAACTTGGAAATATAGGAATTGTATTTGTTTCTCATGTATTTTGTACAACCAAATTCGATTTATTCCTCGCATAGTATACAAGAAGAGAATACAGCCACATCAATTGAACATCGCATTGCAGAATTGAACCAAGCAGTTAACTAAACACCACAACAAATGAACCAAACATTAACTAAGCACAACATTGCACAATATAACATACTCCTAATAGAATATTAGACAGTTAACCAAACCAAGCATGCTTAACAACTTGAAAATATAGCAATTGTATTTATTTCTCATGTATTTAGTACAACCAAATTCGATTTATTCCTCGCATGGTATACAATAACAGAATGCAGCCACAACAATTGAACATCGCATTGCAGAATTGAGCCAAGCAGTTAACTAAACACCACAACAAGTGAACCAAGCCACAACAAATGAACAAAGCAGTTAAGTAAACACCAATTGAACAATATAACATACTCCTAATAGAACATCAGACAGTTAACCAAACCAAGCATGCTTACCAACTTGGAAATATTGCACCCTGAAGAATTGAACATCACATTTGCAAAATTGAACCAAGCAGTGAATTGAACACCCCATTACACGACATATAAAACACATACACTATACCAGAAGATTGCATGGTGAAAGTAGATAGCACAATTCACTAGAATTTTTTAAGGAAAGGCAGTAGCTAGCAAACTGAACATGGGTCCTTATTGTGAGCTAATAAGACAAGCTACTCCTCATTGTCGGAGATATCGATGACGATTGGCTCCTTGGACATGGAAGCGGGTGAGGCCTCCGCATCGTGGGTGCCCTCATTGTAGTGGTGAGTTGCCTGAGCCGCTTCGGGCACCAACCTTCTGGCTCTCGTGATGATGTAAGCACGTGCACACTGAGAAAACACCTCATAGTCCTCGTCGAACGCACTGACGGTGGCCTTGAGAAAACCTCATCAAATTTCATTTAAAGCAGCCAACCGCGTCGCGGCATCGGCGCGCGAGGCGTCAACGGTGGCCTCGACGGCAAGGTTCTCCTCCAAGATCTAGGGTCAGGACGAATGGCAGCCACCGTGACCTCATCCCCGCGTGTGGCCGTGATTTTCTTCTCCGCTGCCAAATGCTCCTTGAGGTCCTCGCTATACTGCGTGCACCATGGCTTAGGTCGCCACTTATTTGGTGGAGGGGTCGGTGATTTGGGTGGAAGGTGTTGCGCTCATGCCAGCGGTCGAGGCATGTGGGATGTGGAAGGAGGATAGGATGGGGGCCGGGTGTGGATTACTTGCCTGCATAGGCGAGGCCGAGCAGCATGAAGGAGGGTCGCCGGCGAGGAGGCGGCAGCACTGCAAGCAAGGAGTGAAGGTTTCAACTTGGAAAGGAAGGAGTAAAGAGGGGAAATGTGGCTTTTGGTAAGGGGGAGGGGGCGGGGACATAGATATTTCCGCGGAAGCCGAAAATTTGGAATCGCTTTAGACAAAAAACTGGCGCGCAAAGTGTCATCGAACACGGTCCCTTACTCAGACACGGTCCAAAGATATTTTGTCCTGCATCTCACACAGTTGGTTATAATAAACTGTGTGGGATCTACTTGATTTTTGGTCTTGATTTGAATTACATAATGGGGTCACGGTGGCCATGGACGGAGTTTGAATTGCTAGACCTTTTATCTACAGTGATCATAAATGAATTGGAATTATTCAGGGTTCGTTTGGACATTTTTATGCATTAAGTGAGTTTTCAATGCATTTATGTGCATAATTTAAATTTGAACTACATGCACATGCTCCAGTGCATATAGATTCGTTGAAAAATCAAATCTTTGTCATTGGGTGCATGCTTAGGTCACATGCAAGAAATGGGAATGAATTTCAAACACCATGGCACCGTTGATTGCCAGCAAAACATTGAGACGTCTGGTTTATAAATTCTAGTAAATCCAAAACTCGTCTGAAATTCATGAAACTTGGCATGCTATCATGGAGCGGCATCAACATTCCATGGTACAAATTTTGTCCCATTTGGGGCAGGTTTGGGTATATGCTTCTCAAAAACCAGAGCTTCTCACAACATGCATGATGGTTTTCGGTAGGAACGTCCCACCTTTGGGGACGAAACGATATCCATTGCCTCTTATTTCTTTCAAGTTTTTTCTCATGTCAACATAGAACAACAGGAGTGTTTTGTGAATTTTTGTGATTTTTTGGGGTTCGTTTGGACATTTTATGCATTAACTGAGTTTTCAATGCATTTATGTGCACAATTCAAATTTGAACTACATGCGCATGCTCCAATGCATATAAATTGGTTGAAAAATCAAATCTGCGTCCTTGGGTGCATGCTTAGGTCCCATGCAAGAAATTGGAATGAATTTCAAACACGAGGGCACCGTTGATTGCCGGCAAAACATTGAGATGCCTGGTTTTTAAATTCTAGTAAATCCAAAACTCGTCTGAAATTCATGAAACTTGGCATGCTATCATGGAGTGGCATCAAAACGCCGTGGTACAATTTTTTTCCCATTTGGGGCAGGTTTGGGTATATGCTTCTCACAAACCGGATCTTCTCACAACAAGCATGATGGTATTCGGTAGGGAACGTCCCACCATTGGGACGAAACCATATCCATTGCCTCTTATTGCTTTCAAGTTTTTTTCTCGTGTCAACATAGAACAACAGGAGTGTTGTGTGAATTTTTGTGATTTTTTGGGGTTTGTTTGGACACTTTTATAGCTTAACTGAGTTTTAATGCATTTATGTGCATAATTAAAATTTGAACTACATGCGCATGCTCCAGTGCATATATATTGGTTGAAAAATAAAATTTGTGTCCTTGGGTGCATGCTTAGGTCCGATGCAAGAAATAGGAATGAATTTCAAACGCCAGGGCAGCTTTGATTGCCGGCAAAACATTGAGATGCCTGGTTTTTAAATTCTAGTAAATCGAAAACTCGTCTGAAATTCATGAAACTTGGCATGCTATCATGGAAGGGCACCTGACGTGCTGTGGTATTTTTCGTGTCAATTTTGAGGTAAGGCGCACTCGAATAATGACACCCAACAAAGACATTTTGAAATAAATAGCTGCCACTTTAATATCTCAAACGTTTGTATAATTCAAACCGTGTGCGTTCGGTTAACCATTCACGTGATGCCATGTGTCTTGGTTTTAACAGCTATAGGAGGTGCCATGTGGACAGCTGCTTGACTAAACGGGAGGCGTGTGAGCGCAGTCCGGTGCGCAGGCTCACCGGGAAGAGTACAAGCTATTCAACGCAGGATCTAGGCATCTCTTCAATGCAAACGGCTCAGATTACGGTATGCAAATTAAATCCAGACTTCAGCTCTAAGCCAAGAGACACCGCGATTTGTCAAAATATGCATCTAAAATCAATATCAATATCTATTTTTTGCAACTAAAATTCAGTAATTAAGCATATATTTAATTCATAATAGAGATTAAGCATTCGTTCTCACCAGGAAGCGAGACAGCCTTGGACCGCCGCCCGCCTCACTCCCACTTGTCTATATTAATGGCGCCGCCGAGCAGCCACACCCCCCATCCTTGCTGCACACACAATTGCTCTCTCTCCGCCCGTGTCCTCGATGATGCTCTGAGTCCTCAAAGCCGTGAGTGTATGAGGATGCCGCCGAAGTGCCCCATCGGAGGGAGTGGTGACGTCAGGGCTACTGAAGCACCGGATCACGTCGTGAATATGGAGACAGAGGTTCCTGTCCCCGTCGACAAGGTGGAGAATGAGGCTGCCAACAAGTGGAGGCGGGTCTAGAAAGAACCTCAAGCAACTCTAGCAGGCCTAGACTTCATCAACAACCTCCCCGATGATATGTTGATAGTCATTGAGGGAGTCCTGGATTAGGGGGTCTCCGGACAGCCGGACTATATCCTGTGGCCGGACTGTTGGACTATGAAGATACGAGATTGAAGACTTCGTCTCATGTCCGGATGGGACTCTACTTGGCGTGGAAGGCAAGCTAGGCAATACGGATATGCATACCTCCTCCTTTGTAACCGACCTTGTGTAACCCTAGCCCCCTTCGGTGTCTATATAAACCGGAGGGCTTTAGTCCGTAGGACAACATACAATCATACCACAGGCTAGCTTCTAGGGTTTAGCCTCTCCGATCTCGTGGTAGATCAACTCTTGTACTACTCATATTATCAAGAATAATCAAGCAGGATGTAGGGTTTTACCTCCATCAAGAGGGCCCGAACCTGGGTATAACATCGTGTCCCCTGCCTCCTGTTACCATCCGCCTTAGACGCACAGTTTGGGACCCCCTACCCGAGATCCGCCAGTTTTGACACCGACATTGGTGCTTTCATTGAGAGTTCCTCTGTGTCGTCATCATTAGGCTTGATGGCTCCTTCAATCATCGATAGCAATGCAGTCTAGGGTGAGACTTTTTCTCCCTGGACAGATCTTTGTATTCGGCGGCTTTGCACTGTGGGCCAACTCGCTTGGCCATCTGGAGCAGATCGAGAGTTATGCCCCTGGCCACCAGGTCAGGTTTGGAAGCTTAAACTACACTGCCGATATCCACAGAGACTTGATCTTCGACGGATTTGAGCCCCTGCCTAGTGCGCCACACGGGCACGATGACCATGATTTAGCTCTACCATCGGACAGTGTTCAGGAGATCGCACCGGCAACTGCTCCGAACCTCAATTCGGAACCAGTTGCGCCATCCATGGACGGGTGGATAGACCCCGCCACGGAGGCTGCACTCTCATCGCCGCTCGAGCCGAGTATCGACCTTACCCTTCACGAGAGCCGTGACGCCGAACTACCGGATTCTTCCCTGGCCACGGACTGCGAACCGCCTGCGCCTGTGCCTATCGAATCTGACTGGGCGCTGATCATGGAGTTCACCTCTGCGGATATCTTTCAGCACTCGCCCATTGGCGACATAGTGAACTCATTAAGGTCTCTCTCCCTGTCAGGAGAGTCCTGGCCGAACTATGTTCGGCAGGATTGGGATGCGGATGACGAAGAAATTCGCCGCCCACCCACCACCCACTTAGTAGCCACTGTCGACGATTTGACCGACATGCTCGACTTCGACTCCGAAGACATCAACGGTATGGACGACGATGCAGGAGACGAACAGGAACCACTGCCCACAGGGCACTGGACGCCCGCTTCATCATATGATGTATACATGGTGGACACACCTAAAGAAAACGATGACGAGGAACGGAAGGACGCAGCGAATGGTTATTCCCTCGAGAAGCAGTCATAGCGGCGGCGTAAGCGCCGCTCAAATTCCCGCCTTGGCAGAAACAACGATCATATAGACCCAGCGTTAGAGCAGGGTAAACCATCGCCCGACCAAGGCAACACGGAAAATCAAACCGGACAACCCGACTCCGTCGAGGATAACAGTCCGGACAACATCACACCGGACAGGCGCCTGGGGCAACAGAATGCCCATCAAAGGCTTGTTGCCACTACGAGGATTCTGAAAAAACAGAAGCAAAGGCTCAGGGCTGCACAAGACACACTTAGAATCAGATGGAGCGAAGTACTCAAGACTGCAGCGAAGTACGGCGGTAATCGCCACACCAAGAGCTACCCGAAGCGAAAATTGCTACCTAAATTCGATGAGGAGGCCTTAGATCCCCTGTAATTAAAAAACAAAACGGCCATCCGGTCGGATAGACGACCTCGTGGTCAACATAGAGCAGCAAATGACGCCGCACATAAGCTAGTACGCGATCCACGCGAGGGCTCTCATCAAAAGGACGGCACAACCAGATCCATATACGGGCCATGCAAGCACGCTCCAGCATGCAATTTAACACAACAAACATCCGAACATCACGGTACACCCAAATATAGGGGTCCCACACACCCCCTATATTTCACCGATGAGGTGCTGAACCATGAATTTCCAGAGGGATTCAAACCCGTAAACATAGAGGCGTACGACAGAACGACAGACCCTGGGGTCTGGATTGAGGACTACATCCTCCATATCCACATGGCTCGAGGAGATGATCTCCACGCCATCAAGTACTTACCCCTCAAGCTCAAAGGGCCAGCTCGACACTGGCTTAAAAGCCTCCCCGAAAACTCCATTGGAAGCTGGGAAGAGCCCGAAGACGCCTTTCGGGCAAATTTTCAAGGGACCTATGTCCGACCACCGGATGCAGACGATTTAAGTCACATAACTCAACAGCCCGGAGAGTCAGCCCGAAAGCTTTGGAACAGGTTCCTCACTAAAAAGAACCAAATAGTCGACTTTCCGGACATCGAAGCCTTAGCAGCTTTCAAGCACAGCGTTCGAGACGAATGGCTCGCCAGACACCTCGGCCAAGAAAAGACGAGAACAATGGCAGCTTTAACAGGCCTCATGACCCGCTTTTGTGCGGGCGAGGACAGCTGGTTAGCCCGATGCAGCACCAGCGACCCAAGTACATCCGAAGTGAGGGACGGAAACGGGAAATCACGACGCAGCAAAAACAAGCGCCGGAATAAAGAAGACAGCCCGAAGAGCACAGCGGTAAACGCCGGATTTAGAAGTTCGCGGCCAAGTCAACAAAAGCTGCCCTCCAAAGGCAGCAAAGACGAACTGTCCCGCCTAAACAAGATTCTGGATAACATATGTCAGATCCACAGCACCCCCGATAAGCCTGCAAATCATACCCATAGAGAATGTTGGGTTTTCAAGCAGTCCGGCAAGCTCAACGCCGAACATAAGAGGCATGATACACCAAGCGAAGATGAGGACGAGCCTCGCAAGCAAAGCACTGGGGAACAGAAGAAATTCCCACCAGAAGTCAAAACAGTCAGCGTGTTACACGTGATAAAGGGGAGAAACAAAGCAGCACTCCTAGAGACACATGCCCTAGGGCCTATCACCGCGGAGTTCTGCCACTGTTCGTCCCAACCGATCACCTTTGACCATCGGGATTACTCGGCAAGTATCCGGCGTGTAGGATGGGCTGCCTTGGTATTAGACCCAATAATTGACGGATACCACTTCACACGAGTCCTGATGGATGGCGGCAACAGTTTAAACCTGATATACCAGGACACAGTCCATAACAAAAATTAGCCATAGCAATACTACCTTTGAAGGAGTAACGCCAGGGCCAGAAGCCCAGTGCACGGGCTCCCTGCTACTAGAGGTTATATTCGGCTTTCCCGATAACTTCCGCAGTGAAAAGTTAACCTTCCACATTGCTCCGTTCCAAAGTGGCTATCAAGCACTACTCGGACGCGAAGCTTTCGCTCGCTTTAACGCAATACCACATCACGCTTCTCTCATGCTTAAGATGCCTGGTCCATGCGGCATCATTACAGTAAATGGCAATATTGAGCGCTCCTTGCGCGCAGAAGACCGTGCGGCCGCCTTGGCAGCCGCACACTAAATGACCTCAGCAACTAATGTATCTGCCAGGTCGTTAAGACCACGAACGCGGTTAGACGAGTCCGGCGCAGCTATATGTACTTGATACAGGTTTGATGGCTATACCCCTATTACAATACAAGGGGCTCAACGCGCACAAACAAGTGTCAATTAGGCTCAACTCTACTCATCTTGAACTGTATATAGTTTATTTAGTATAACCTACCTTTTTGCACGACAACTTTTCAACTAAGTTCCTCTCTTTTACAATTGACCATCGTGCTAAACCCGTCTAGGACACGGCACAACAGAGACATAGGCGCAGACGTGCAGTAGGGACCCGTTCCAAGGATTCTTTTTAGATTAAGACCCTGCGTAAACCTTTTTTTACTGTCTCTTGTTGATACACATCCCTCGGATTATCAGTACAATTGAGAAGGATGCTGACGTATTGGCATGTGGCCATGTCAGAATATTGCATGTAACTGGACACCAGGGGCTTATTACAAAAGGCACTGTTTAGGCCCGGTTTACATCATAAAGACCGAATAACTTAGGGAGTGTTCAGTGTCGCGAGTTTAGCCTTATATGCATCAGCTCCGAATCATGTCTTTGGTCAAATGTTGGGTTTTCCTGGCTCATGTGTTTTCCTGCCTTACGTTCAGCTCTATCGGCTAAGGCGGCACCGGGAGAACTACTGCGATTGTGCCCTGGTTCATCCGGACGAGCACCTCAGTAGAGAAAGCCAAAAACTGACTGTCATGATATAGCGTGAGATTGGTCAACCACTCAAGGACCTAGCGGAATCTTCAGGATTCCTCTGCTTTAACGAAGGGCCATTTCCCGGCCAGGCATGTACGCACCCCGAATTCGGATGAGTGCGGAGCCACCAGGGCTATATAGTAGCCCCACTGTCAAACTCCTCTGGCTAAGTGAAAGTGTTAAAGCATTATAGTCCGGTTGCCTAGTTCGTTGCGCTATCACCTCCTTAATGGACCAAGACGTTGGATCAAGTGTGAACATGCATCTTCTGCGAACACCCCCACATTATATGCGTGGGGGCTGAAGCCGACGACTGTAATCTTTCAGGTTATCTACATATATACATAAACGGCCCCATAGGAGGCATCATAGCACTTTTGGGCAAAAGTATAAATACAACCTTGATAAATTCAATAAAACATTGTTTTTACAATGGGAATACATGTCATTTAAACATAATATTCTTCGAGCACTGAGCCTCTATGGAACGAGCGCCTTCAAGAACTTCTTCAAAGTAGTGCTCGGCAGCCACTCGGCCTATGACGAACCCTGTGTCGCAACAGTGGTGGCATCCATCTCCGCCCAGTATGTTGTGACACGGGCAAGGGCCATCCACGAGCCTTCTATGCACGCCCGCCTCTTTACAACATCGATTTGTGGCACAACGCCAAGACATTGTTGCACTAAGCTAAAGTAGCTATTCGGCCTTGGCCCTCCTGGCCACAAATGATCCACAACTGACCTCATGGCCAGTCCGGATAATCTATGGAGCTCGGCCCAACCTGTCAATCGCTCATTCAGCAACAGCGGACGGACTGGAGCGTGAAACTGTGACCAGAACAGCTTCTCCACTTCAGGATCTTTCTGATCCTTGAAATACTCGGTCGCATCTGCAGCACTTGCAGCCAAATCCATGTACTCATCCGTAGAACTCCATAGCCGGTCCAGAGGAGCATATTTCAGATCTCCGAACTTAGTCCGCAACAAGAAGGGCTTCCCAGAAACGATATCCGCAGCTTGATTATGCTCCTCCTTCGTCGCTCCAATTTTGGAGCGGCCTTCCTTGGAAGCCACCCGGGCCTTCTCCAGGTCCGTCGCCTTCACTTGGTTTTCTTCTTCAAGAAGCTGGTAACGGTCAGTAGCCTCTTTTAACTCCACTGCCATCTTGGCAATTTTTTCTTTGCTCCCGCAATGTGCGGCCTGTTCGGCCCTTAACTCTTCGGCCGCCTTTAAAGCGGCCGCATTACTACTCCTTGCTTGCTCCTTGGCTCGGGCAAGCTCCGCCTGAAGGGTCTCCACGATGGCAGCTCCATCTGCAGTCACAACATATTAAAGATACTAGCATCATGCTGCTCTTACTATGTGACATTCACCAGAAAAATCACCTACCCCGTGCCTCGTCAAGCCGCTTGATAACAAGCACGATGTCGGCATCTGCCGCATCCAGTTGCCGCTTTAGTTTGGCAAATCCATCAGTCCGGCTAGCCACCGGAGCCTCAACCACCAACGCATACAGGCGGTTTGGTTATTACCTGGGACTATGATCCCCTGTTTGTCGCTGTTTCAGACGACAACTAGAGTCTCAGGGGCTACTATCTACACAGGCACACCTAAAAATGTGCGGTACTATCAAAAATGTACATCATTTCACGTACCTCAAAACCCGTCAGTAGACTCATACAGGCTTCATGCAACCCGCTTTCGGCGGCCGAAATCCTTTCAATCACCGTACCCATCAATGTACGGTGCTCTTCTGAGATAGTCGCTCGCTCTAGCAGATCCCTCAGTACGTTCGACCGCATACCAGATGGTGCCGGACTCTTTTGATTGCTCTCTTCAAGAGCCGGATACTGGGGACTTCGGGTGGCCATAGGATTACCTTATGGCCTTGCCGGATCAGGAGAAACCCTCCGTGACGACACCTCGGGGTCGCCCGCCTCGTGAGGTGGTGTGGCAGGGGGAGGCGTTTCGCTCTCCATCATCTCTGGAAGAAGATCCCCCGAAGACGAGCTCTGCTGAGAAGGGCCAAGATCTGAACTGCAAGATAAATGCTTCGGTTATTTTTCTCAGAATTAAGGTAGGATATCTTCACTATTAAGTACTTTTTGATTACTTAAAGCTCGTTAGAGGGCTGATCCCCGCGTGGACATTGTGCGGCAAGAACACCCTCCGAGGCAGGACCCTCCGGCGGAGATTTCTTCTCCCGTTTGGAAACCTTGGTTTCCGGATCTTTAGAGGTAGTCCTCTTCCTTCCCCGGGGGGAGAGAATGACAGATTCTTCCCCTTGGTTATCCTACCTCGCGGAGGCACTCACTCCCTCGGTTGGAATAGGTAGCCATGGAGGCCCGCTTTCGCACTCTTTATTCCCCCCTTCATCTTCCTTTGAGGGCACCAAACAAGGTGCGGGCTCGAGCATCTTTTCCAGCACCGGATTGTCCAAGCCTTCAGGAAGGGGGGCCGAACACCGGATCATCTCCGCCTTTGTTATCCAGTCCTGGTCAAAGAGAGATTCTTCAGAATGATGTAATGATAAATAAAAGGACAGTGTGTTCGACCATGGGGTTACTTACTTGGGCAGCGGTGCGGTTGCTGCTCAGGCCCACGTCCTCGGTAGTGTCCGGACACTCTATTTGGGGTCCGAAGAACGATTTGTACATCTCCTTGTGCGTCATGCCGAGGAAATTCTGAATAGTGCGCGGTCCTTTCGGGCTGAATTCCCACATGCGGAGGGGCCGGCGTTTGCAAGGCTGGACCCGACGAACCAGCATAACTTGCATTACCATAACCAAACTAAAATCTCCCTCGAAGAGATCTCGGATATGGCTCTGCAGTATTGGCACGTCCTTGGCTGGACCCCAGCTCAGCCCCCTGCTGATCCATGACATCAGTTGTGGTGGAGGGCTCGAGCGACAGGTGGGGGCAGCTACCCACTTGGCACTCCGGGGAGCTGTGACGTAAAACCACTCCTGTTACCACAATCCGGACACCTCTGGAAAGGAACCCTTTGGCCATGGAGCGTTAGCAATTTTGCTTATTAGAGCACCTCCGCATGCTGCATGCTGCCCTTCGACAATCTTCGGCTTCACATCGAAGGTCTTGAGCCACAGGCCGAAGTGAGGGGTAATGTGGAGGAAGGCTTCACAAACAACAATAAATGACGAGATGTGAAGAAGGGAATCCGGGGCCAGATCGTGAAAATCCAGCCTGTAATAGAACATAAGTCCCCTAACAATGGGATCCAGAGCGAGGCCTAGTCCTTGAAGGAAGTGGGAGATGAACACAACACTCTCGTTGGGTTCGGGAGTAGGGACAACCTGCCCTCGGGCGGGCAGCCTATGCGAAATTTTAGCGGTCAGATATCTGGCCTCCCTCAACTTCTTGATATCCTCCACCATGACGGAGGAAGGCATCCACCGGCCTTGAAGGCTGGATATGGACATGATTGAAGGTCCGAAGCACCTGACCTGGGCTTTGGGTGTTAGAACTCGAGGTGGGGGAAGGATTCGATTGAACACGGGAGGGAAAAAAGTAAAAGCCTTGTCCATTTATAAAGAGGGTGAATATCAAGCGTCCTCCTCATGGCCGTTTGGGACTTGCCTAAGATCTAGGAGTCCTAGGCACGGTTGGGTTACCCACGTCCGTATTAATGAGAATCCCGTAATAAAGGGAACACGATCTCTGCTTTGACAAGACGTGTCAAGAAACCGCCTCGCGTTATGTGCGGGGCTGGTTAAAGAAAAACGGTTCAAATAATTACCGGTCCATGGCGTGATGTCATGCTGCCAAAACGTGTCAGCAGATTAGATTTGTGGAAATATTATTCTCTCTATGATGGTATGTGGAACTTATTTTGCAGGGTCGAACACTATCCTTGTATTCAAACTCTTCTGTGGTGTATTCGGAGGAGGAACCCGCCTTGCAATGCCGAAGACAACACTGCGCACCAGACTCATCGTCATTGAAGCCTGGTTCAGGAGCTACTGAGGGAGTCCTGGATTAGGGGGTCTCCGGACAGCCGGACTGTTGGACTATGAAGATACGAGATTGAAGACTTTGTCCCGTGTCCGGATAGGACTCTACTTGGCGTGGAAGGCAAGCTAGGCAATATGGATATGCATACCTCCTCCTTTGTAACCGACCTTGTGTAACCCTAGCTCCCTCCGGTGTCTATATAAACCGGGGGGTTTTAGTCCATAGGACAACATACAATCATACCATAGGCAAGCCTCTAGGGTTTAGCCTCTCCGATCTCGTGGTAGATCAACTCTTGTACTACTCATATTATCAAGAATAATCAAGCAGGACGTAGGGTTTTACCTCCATCAAGAGGGCCCGAACCTGGGTAAAACATCATGTCCCCTGCCTCCTGTTACCATCCGCCTTACAAGCACAGTTCGGGACCCCCTACCCGAGATCCGCCGGTTTTGACACCGACAGTCATCATATCCCTCCTCCCAATCAGAAATCGGGCGAGGACAGCTGCCGTTTCCCAGCGGTGGCGCACCCTATCGCTCCGCACCCCTATCGACCTCCTCCATGCCCACAAGCTTTGCCATGGCTATCGCCAAAGCTTGGATGCGTTCTCCCATATCTTCGGCAGTCACTATGGCTCAGTCAAAGGCCTTATCGCAGGCAAGTTTCATTCCAATGGCAAGGAGCGAGCCAAGCTTGACGAGTGGTTCTGATCCCGTGCCATAGATCAGCTCGAGAAGCTAAGTTATAATGAGGCACATATGAGCTTGCTGCCAACATCCGCGCTCCTCTTCGCGCCCATGTTGTGCCTCGCCAAGTTCTTGAACTGCCATTCCCCCCTTAATGACGCGCCCGCTCTTTTTCTACCACAACTGAAGCACCTCGAGCTCGTCGCCGTCCGCATCCCAAAGGATGACATGGAGCGCCTTCTCCGTGGCTGTACTGCATTTGAGTACCTTCGTCTTCAGGCGATGAATTGGTCGAGTACCTTGCACATCACCTCCAGGACTCTCCACACTATTCATGTGTATTGCTGGTGCAGCAACGAGAGATCACAAAAGGTGGACCACAATATGGTCATCCAGGACACACCTTCACTGGAGAGACTACTTGTAGTTGATCAACAAGGTCCAACAAGAATCAATGCATTTCTGTGCCGAAATTGAAAGTGGTGGGCTACTTGTCTGTCAAATACTACAACTTTCAGGTACAACAGTCGCCTTATATACCTCTCCTTCTTAATATCAACGTTATTTCTAGTTTTGAAGATGTATGTTTGTCTTTCATCCAGCGAAGGTTCACCCAGACTCAGGGCAGAGTGAAGGTCTTGGCACTAGAATCCGTCGTTCCCAACTTGGACAAAGTTTTCAGTTGCCTGAGATGCTTTCCGTGCCTTAAGAAACCGTATATCGAGGTGATGTTCCTTTCCTGTTAAATGTTAACCATAAGGGAGTTTAATTTTTTGCACCTTTTCCCAAGTTACAATGACTATGTACTACGATTTCTGAAGGAATTTTGGAGGATTTTAGGACATACACCACCACCCCATATTGGTTGCTTCATTCATATGGTTACAATCATCCATAAGCATTTCTCCTTTGGATTCATCTATACTAGTTTTCTTAGGGAATTTTTCATCCAATCCAACCTCTTGTGAAGAAGGCTACATGTTTCTAGACTGTAATCAAATTAATTCCCATGTTAATCATGACAGATCGAAGATGGCATGTTGGTGCATCTTACAAATCTTGCAAACCAAATGGGCGTGTAGCAGTGTTCAAAACTGCATGTAGGGACTAACACGTTCTCTTCTTTTGCAGTGCATATTAGGCCCGGTGGAAGATGTTGATAACGACAATCACATTGAATGCCTGGATCTGCATCTCTGAAATATTACTTTGAACTCCTACCGAGGGACCCCACTTGAGATTACACTCGCCATGTTCATTCTTGCCAGAGCAAAGGTGCTGAGGGTACTGAGGTTGAACACACATTTAATTAGGAAGGATCAATGGTATGATTATCAGAGGTGGCTGGTACTACGGAATGGAAGTTATTGTGTCAAACCCATACATGACTTGTCAGTGGCTGATCCCTTTTCAGAAATGACACAGCTTGCAATGTTTGATTTTGGGTGTTGTATTCTTTGAACTTGAACCTTGCAATATTTATGGTATTTGTTACATTGAACCATTTCTTCTCTCTTGTCTCAACGCAAACAGTTCATCCGGGTGAACCGCATGTCATACATCACACACACCTTGATCTGGCTGACCGTTTCTTTTCTGTTGCCTAATCACAAATAGTTCTTCCGACTGAACTGTATGTTGTACATCGCACACACCTTGATCTCGCTGACCGTTTCTTTTGTGTTGCCTAATCACAAATAGTTCATCTGAGTGAACCGTATGTTGTACATCACACACGCCTTCATCAAGCTGCCCGTTTCTTTTGTTCCGCCTCATCGCAAACAGTTCATTGGACTAAACCGTATGCCCTGGATCGCACACGCAACTAAAATCTGAACCGTGTTTGATGCATCCTCCATTGCAAATGTTTTGCACCTTTTTGACGGTTTTTACATCCTCTTTTGTGATTAATGCATCGCACACAGTTTCGTGAAAGGGTCTCTGATCGTAGTGTCACGTTAGCAGCATCCTGCAGTAGTGACCTGGATGTATGAGGGACCTTCAAATCTTGACAAATTTTGGGCAAAATGAAGGATGAGCTCGAGCTTTGGGGAAGAAGAGAGAGGAGAGGAAATGGGAAGAACAGAGAGCTCGATCCCGTGCTGGACGAAGGGTTTATATAGGAAAGTATTCAGTCCCGGTTCATGACACAAACCGGGACTAAATGTGAGCTTCTATTACCGGTTCGTGCCACAGACCGGGACTAAAGGGACTGGTGGGTCCCTAAACTAACACCAGCCTACCACCACCTCTTTAGTCCAGGTTCATGGCACAAACCGGTACTAGAGGTTCACCACGAACCGGGACTAATGATGCCCGCCCGCCTAGCCATTGGAACTAGCACTAATGGTCACATTAGTGCCGGTCCGTTTACAAACCAGGACTAATGTATCTCACGTAAAGTAGTTTTTCTACTAGCGTGCTGTCGTTGGTGAGAGGTATATTATACGGAGCTAAAACCAGGGTGTTAGGCATGTATGTAGGTCCGTGCATTGCAGCATTGTCATGGAATTCAGTTTTCATCGTTCAATTGTGCAACACACTAGATCAGATCTCTTCGTGGTATTACGGCCGAAGTGCTAACGAAGGAGTAACACTGTACTTCCGGCGGCACACCAGATCGCATAGCGTATATCCTCATAATCATCCCATAATAATATTTTTAGGGCATTTGATCTTGTGCACCTTTTCAATAGTACTCATGGTTTTGCTCTTTTTGCTTTAGGAACAACTGAGGATGTCGGGATATCCTTGCGGATCTGACACGTGGGTTGATTTCAACTAAAGGGGCACTGCACCACCTCGAGGATGAGGGAATTGGGGTGGCTACGCGGACCTAGGTGGCTATGTGTATCGAGGTGGTTACACCGATCGAGGTGGCTACACGGATTGGGGCGGTTACGCCGACCGAGGTGGCTATGAAGATCAGGGCTATTACATGAACTGCCACCATGCATCACTTCCTTTCAACCCTAACTTTGGAGAGATTGATGATCCATGGGATAGCCACCCGATCGGGCATTGGTATCATGAAAATCGTAGCCATGAAGAAGAGCATTATAACGGAGATGCCGGTTACCGAGACAGGCCTCTATGCGAGCACAACTCTGATAGCCTGGCTTATTAGGGATGATAAACTACTCATATCAATAAGGAATTCCATCTTTTGCGGGAGCCCGTTTGGACAGAACTCCAAAGTTAAGCGTGCTCAGCTTGGAGTAATTTCAGGATGGGTGACCGACCGGGAAGTTGCTCTCGGTGCGCACGAGTGAGGACAAAGTGCACAGAAAAGACTAGTATTGATCTGTGGGGCCAGTCTAGATCCTGCCAGGAGTAACGACCATTGGAGAGTGTGTCCGAGGCGTTACAAGTAGGTATCAGACCGTCCCTCGTGGCTACACGAATGTTTGTGGACAGGTGCGCGGTCATGTTGTTCAGGACGTTTCTGACCCGTCGTGGCACACGACATGACACGTTTACCGGACTGGATGCATAGGCGTATGTGCCAAGAGGGAATGTTCCTGTGGCCCGACGAGGACGTCGGTTCCTCTGAGTAGGGGTGTATGTGATATCCTGGCTTATTAGGGATGATAGACTATTCATAACAATAAGGAATTCCTTCTTTTCCGGGAGCCCATTCGGATAGAACTCCAAAGTTAAGTGTGCTCAGCTTGGAGTAATTTTAGGATGGGTGACCGATCGGGAACTTGCTCCCGGGTGCGCATGAGTGTGGATAAAGTGCGCAGAAAAGACTACTATTGATCTGTGGGGCTAGTCTAGATCCCGCTAGGAGTAACAACCATCGGCGGGTGTGTCCGGGGCGTTACAGCAGCTTATCTGGTCGTAATGACCGAGAGGGAGAAAAACGTGAGCCGTCTGGCGGCCTATCAGACCTTTCCATTGGCGGCGGCTCCAGAAGCAAGAAACATGCCCGCTCTCAGATAAATCGTTGGTACTTCTGCTATATTGATGCATGATTTTTAATCAAAATGTCCTTATTGCAACCCATGTATTTTTTTTTCACGGGTCTTATTGCAACCCATGTACCCTTCACAGATTGGTAGAGTTTAGCATATAGGTGTACTAGTACTCGTACCTTTTTCTTTTAAGCAGCACATATAATAGTATTTAGATCAATCAGTATGCGCCATGGGTCGGTCGGCCAGCCAAAATTTCATCCAACTCAAGCCAAGAGTCTAGAGTTTAGACACACGGCCCAACGGGAGCCCAATCATGTCACTTCCCTTACCCTAGTCAAACGACAGAAGAAAAATCCACCTTTCTAATTAACCATCGGAACCTGACACACACCTATGGATTCATTGGCGGCGCTGGGTGCTGAGTCGCATGCCGCCGCAACAGACGATGCTCGGCATATAGGGGACCCGGCGTGCGCCGCTCTCAGTTCCACACTCCTATCAGCCTAACTGCAACGAACGAGACAGCTGCGCTGCCGTCAGCACGCCGGTTCGGGGCGGACGCGAGGCCGAGGCGCGGCAACGGCGTCACCGGTGGTCACGATACGGGGCGGAGCTGAAGCTCAGTTCAGCTTAGTTTCTTAATAAGCAGAGGGAGTTGTCTGGCCGAAGGCCCAAATGGTACGTCTTGGCCCATGCTTAATTTTTATGCAACAGTTGCATAATTGCTTCGGCACCGTCCATCACGACAACAACTAGACTAAGTGTGGCACCAACTATATTGCAGCGACGAGGGCCAGTGCACGTGTGACGACAACGTCGTACAGGGAGGTGCTTTGTCATTTGGTCTGTAACAACTTGAAACTGGTGGCGGGCAGAGTTAAAATGCCCAGCTATGGTAGTGGGCACAGTCTGGAATTAATAACTGTATGGTTTTCTTTAATCTGAAATAGAAGCGTGTTCTCTTGTTTTGCAACATAGTACAACTTGTATGTTCAGAGTGTGAGCCACATCTTAGTATTGTATCCTTTGTCACTAGTGAATAAGTTTTTCATCTAGCAAACAACAACTGCTTCATGAATATGTATTCAGATTCGAAAAGCAATCCCTGAGATGTTTCCTTCTTTTAGCAAATCTGAGTATCCCGGAGTCTTACTAAAAGTGATAGCCTAACATTTCAATGTAGAGTATTGTTCTCACTGAATAATGAATTATGTTCTTTTTATCCCTTGTGAACATTTCTTTCATGTATGTTGGTTCTTCTCTTTCTTGTAGGAAGATGCGACAACTGCCAAGGCTACAAAAGTGCTGTACCCAGCTCCAGTAATGGATACTAGTGGTCAAGATGAGGCTGATGACTAACTCCTAAATTAGCATGTAGAGTTTGAGCCATAGCATGATAAACCATTAAGGGTCGTCAAGGCATCCTCACGGCATTCTCAGTTTTTTTGTGGATAGTGTGGAAGAATGCATCACATCATGCCTTACACACATGGGCTTGGAAAGAAGCCGAGCAATACTAGTAACAACAAGCGCACCTTCAGAGTCAACCTGCTTGGTTCCTACTCCTCTTATGCTGCTGACACGTCACACACGCCGCCGTGTGGCCACCATGGATAATGTTGATGGTAAGATCACACCATTGAATGAATATTCGGTGCCAGTGTCCATGAAACCCAAAGTTCAGGAGGTGGTATTTAATGCAGATGGCGCACTTGCCTATATCCTACATCTATATTAGCTGATGCATTCATTCAAAATCCTCAGAAAGCATGGTTAAACAATGGCGCAATTCCGCTAAAGGCTGAGATAACTCATTGGGATATGCTACTGATATGGACGCGTGCACTATTAGTGTCAATAGTAAAGCAAGGTGCTATACAAACTGTTTTGAACCCCTTTCCGCGACGGCATTTGGAACCATCGCCTAGTTAGTGATGGCGATAGGGGGGTCCTTCCCACACGACCCAGAAACCGTCGGTGATATGCCCACCTGGCACACACGCTCGGCAAAATGAGTTCATGTGTGACCGGCGGGCGCTCAAATACGGAAATACGTACAGTAGAGCTAAAAAATACAATTATACAGGCGTAATTGTTTTCGGTCGCAAGTACATCCCACATAGTCAGTCCCATGCTAAATGTCTCCATTCGTATGTACATCCCACACAGTTGCTCCAAGGAAAACGCTTCCCGTCACAGGTACATCACACACAATTTTCTCCGTTAAATCGTTTGTGATAGCATTGCCATTGCACACGATATTAACAATTTTATCATTTGCGTTATTGAATGCATCAAACAAGGTGCGTGGGAGAAACTGTGTGGCAAAGGCTGTCCATCACACACAATTTTTATCTGGTAAATGTTTGCATAAGGTGGCCTAACGCAAACAGTTTTCAAGAGAAGGTCGTGTGTGATTGTTTATTAATCTAACACAGTTTATTCCTAGAAAGTGTGGCCATTATTGAATGCATCATCCACGGTGTTTTCTCAATAATCTTTGCAATAGAAAATCCCAATTAGCAGGCTAATTATTTGATTATTAATAATCCATTTATTAATCTAATTGACATTTCATATTAAGCACACAATATATTTCACTTTCATAATTAAAATACATCAGAGTACAACATCATATAGCTTCAGCACTCAACTACCCCATTACAAAACTACACCAGCACCAAGTTTGACATGCAACATCTATAAACACTACTAGAAAAAGGGCTATAGATGGGATTGACACTAATGGCGCACCAGACAAGTGGTGCGCCATTAGTATATACTAATGGCGCACCACCTTCTGATGCGCCATTAGAGTTGAAACTACTAATGGCGCACCTGGCACACGGTGCGCCATTAGTATCAAATTTTTTTTTGAACTAGTGCGCCTGTCCAAACATACTAATGGCGCATCCACAGGCAGTGCACCATTACTAGTTGTAACTAGTAATGGCGCACCTGCCAGAGAGTGCGCCACTAATGTTGTTTTTTTTATTTTTTTATTCCTTTTTTTGCAAAACTACTAATGGCGCACCGTGGTGTAGTGCGCCATTAGTATGTTTTTTTTTGCAAAACTACTAATGGCGCACCACCAGGGGGTGCGCCATTAGTAACCTGGATTACTAATGGCGCATTTGTGGTTGGTGCGCCATTAATAAGTGGGCAGCAACAAGATATTTTGGACAGCCTCTCCTCCCACACTCACTTTCTCCCCACTTCATTCTCTCCACCGCCTCCTCCTTGTCTCGGGTGCCTCCTCTTTTTCACCTCATTTCCACCATAAATTCATTCAAATTAAGTGGTTAAGTTACCTTGTTTTGCTAGGTAAGTAAGGGCGGAAGCTATATTTATGTTGTTCTCCCTACAACAATGTGCACATGCACTTTTTATGGCCTAGCTAGATCTATGTATGTTCGTGGTGTTGCATATGTTTGTGGTTTTGCATATGTGTTTGTGTTTGGAGGTGTACCGGTATTTGAAATGCGATAGTTCCCAATATTTTCCCGGAATGTTGATTCATTTCCGTTTCGGTGAGAATTTTGGCATTAAGCATTCTTTTTGGTCCTATTTTCAGGGAAAGTCATGCCAAATTTTTTCTTGGTTCTAAAATATCGTTTTGCTCTACCCCGCATGCGACCATGGTCCGCACGATGACCGAAGGCATCGTGAATAGGTTTTTGAGGTCCGCGAAGGCCGAGATGCTTCAAAAGAACGAGACGGAGATAAGATGTTCGTGTCGAAGATGCAAGCTGAATAGCCTTATTACGGATCCAGATTCCGGGCAGGTGCGGGACCACCTGCTCTTGCGTGGTTTCATGGATGGCTATCGGTGGCAAGGTGATGAAGATGACTACGAAGTCGTCCATGGGGGCCGGGCAAGAAATGAGGAAGGGCAGCAAGACAACCACCGCTGCTCGGGCGGGCGAGAAGACGAAGAATCCCCAGGAGATGATCACGACGGTGATGCTGTACACAGTCATCATGTAGAAGAAGATGCAGGACATGATGATGATGCTGGCGGAGCAGACGAAGCTGGACCATCGATGGGCTGGGTGCAGGACCCTCATATTCAAGAGCTGCTTCTCAAGCAGACGGATAACGCAAGAGCTGCCGCCCGAGAGAAAGCCAAGATGGATCAACTTGAGTTAGACGCGGTTACTCCATTGTATGAAGGATGCAGGCCCGAGGATACCCGCCTGAAAGTAACGCTCATGGCTCTGGAGATGAAGGTAAAACACAAAATGACCGACACATGCTTCGACGAGAACATGTCATTCTGGCACGAACGTCTTCCCAAGGGGAACAAGTGCCCGACCAGTTTGGAGGAGGCGAAGAAAATCGTGTGTCCTCTGGATTTACCGCACGTGAAATACCATGTGTGCATGAACAATTGCATCATTTATCGGGACGAGCACGCGGAGTCTACCATATGTCCGGTGTGCGGTGTCACTCGATACAAGAAGAGGAAGAAAGCTCCTCGAAAAGTGGTGTGGTACTTTCCGATCACTCCTCGTCTGCAGCGGTATTTCGCGGACCCTAAGGTAGCAAAGCTCCTGCGTTGGCACGCGGATAGGGAGGAGAAGAAGCGAGAAGATGACGCAAATGATCCGGAGATAGATAAAAAAGACAAGATGCTGAGTCACCCTAAGGATGCGAGCCAGTGGCAAGCGTTGAACTTCGAATACCCAGAATTTGGGAACGATAGAAGGAACATCGTGCTAGGCGCGAGCACCGATGGAGTCAATCCGTTTGGCAGCCAGAGAAGCACACATAGCACCTGGCCTGTGTTCGTGTGGATGTACAACCTTCCCCCCTGGTTGTGCATGAAGAGGAAGTATATTCACATGAGTATGCTAATTGAAGGGCCGAAACAACCAGGGAACGACATCAATCTGTATCTGGGGCTGCTGAAAGAGGAGATTGACACGCTGTGGAAAACGCCAGCCAATACGTGGGACGCCGCAGAGAAAGAATATTTCCCTATGAGAGCCGCACTGCTCACGACGGTGCACGACTATCTCGGTTACGGATATCTTGCGGGGCAGGTAGTCCACGGATTTTCTGGATGCGTAAGGTGCATGGATGACACAACGTATCGCCAGCTAGATAGAGATCCCGGGTCTTCGAAAACCGTGTTCATGGGACATCGAAGGTGGCTTCGCGACGATGACCCGTGGAGGAAACGCAAGGATCTGTTCGATGGTGAAACCGAACCCCGAAAACGGCCGTGTACGAGGAGCGGCGAGGAAATAGACAAGCTGTTGAAAAATTGGAAAGACTGCCCACTGCCGGGAAAGAAGCAAAAGGCGCCAGAGCCGCTGCTGAAGGTATGGAAAACGAGGTCTGTTTTCTGGGACTTGCCGTACTGGAAGATCCACCGTGTGCCTCACAGCCTTGATGTCATGCATATCACGAAGAACGTGTGCGAGAGTCTGCTTGGTACCCTGCTCAACATGCCAGAGAGGACCAAAGATGGGCCGAAAGCAAGGGCAGACTTGAAATCAATGGGCATCAGGCAAGAGCTTCACGCTATATATGATGATGATGATGATGATGATGATGATGATGATGATGATGAGGCAAAGCAGGACACAGAAAGTCGTCGCAAAGGCAAAAAGGCCAAGAAGACCAGAAATGACTACCCTCCCGCGTGCTTCACTCTAAGTCAGGAGGAGATCGAGCAGTTTTTCACCTGCCTCGTAGGAGTAAAACTTCCTTACAGTTACGCGGGGAAGATAAGCAGATACCTAGACCCAGCGAAGCAGAAGTTCAGCGGGATGAAGTCTCACGACTGTCACGTGCTGATGACGCAGATACTTCCAGTTGCAATCCGCGGGATCATGGACGCGCACGTCCGTGAAACGCTATTTGGCCTATGCAACTTCTTCGACGTCATCTTTCGGAAGTCGATTGGCGTGAGGCAACTCAGAAGGCTACAGGAAGAGATCGTCGTGATACTATGCGAGCTTGAGATGTACTTCCCGCCCGCATTCTTCGATGTTATGGTGCATCTGCTGGTCCATATAGTGGAGGATATCATCCAACTCGGGCCGACGTTCCTGCACAGCATGATGCCGTTCGAAAGGATGAATGGTGTCATCAAAGGATACGTTCGCAACATGTCACGTCCAGAGGGAAGCATAGCCAGGGGCTTTCTGACCGAAGAGTGCATCTCCTACTGCACGAATTATCTAGGCATCGAGAACCCCGTTGGTCTGCCCGTCAACAGGCACCTCGGCAGGCTCGCTGGATGGGGTCACCGTGAGGGTCGCCGCGAAATGCATGTCGACTTCGAGGGTCGACTCGCCGACTTTGAAAGAGCAAACCTAGTCGCGCTACAACACATAGACGTGGTCGATCCTTGGGTGGTAGAGCACAAAACCTTTATTAAGAAGACGTACAATGACCGAGGCCAACAGAGGACGGACGGAGATATACTCAAAGAGCACAACTCATGTTTCACGCGTTGGTTCAAGCAGAAGCTTCTGTCGTACCCTTTACATGAGGATTCTTCCGCGGAAGAACAACTCATATTCGCCTTGTCACAGGGCGCCGAGCACAACCTGATGACCTATGAGGCGTACGATATCAATGGCTACACATTCAACACCGAGGCCAAGGACATGAAGAGCGATGGTTATCAGAACTCCGGGGTAACGATGGAATCCTACACCGGTAACAATAAGGACAGATACTACGGAAGGATCGAGGAGATCTGGGAGCTGAGCTACGCTGGAGAGAAGGTCCCGATGTTCCGTGTCAGATGGGCCAAGAACGTCATAAAAGAAGACCGGTATTTCACCACCATGGTTATACCCGAAGCCAAATCCAAGACCGCGGGCGCAAACGTCACCGCGAAAAATGAGCCATGGGTACTGGCTTCCCAAGTGGACCAATGCTTCTTCATTACCGACCCGCCAAAGCCCAGTCGTGTTGTCGTGAGGAGAGGCAAAAGGAAGATCATCGGAATGGATGGAGTAGCCAATGAGCAAGACTTCGACAAGTACGGCGACCCGAGGATCGAACATGACGACGATGATGAAGTAGCAGCATACACCACAAGAAGAAGCAGGACCACCCTACCTAAAGGACGTCCGTTCCATAGAAGAACTCCATTTG
>NC_057803.1:406945022-406945606 GCF_018294505.1 Triticum aestivum
CCCGCACCCCCCGCACCCTCCCCGGCTCCACCGGCATTACTGTTTGATGATATTTTAAAAAAATTATTACTGTCTTATAAAAAAAATATTACTGTTATGATTTAAACAAGTTTGAACATATTTAAACACAAATAAGTATCAAACAAC
The DNA here is from genome assembly GCF_018294505.1 of Triticum aestivum. Lineage (NCBI taxonomy): Eukaryota > Viridiplantae > Streptophyta > Magnoliopsida > Poales > Poaceae > Triticum > Triticum aestivum. The sequence continues at coordinate 406,945,170 of NC_057803.1, forward strand.
ATTTTAAATGCATAAAAAAATTGTGGAGCCTGGGAATCGAACCCAGGACCTCCTGGTGTGAGAACTAGCTGCTGACCAGTCGAGCTAGTAGAGAAGACTTAACATGTATCAGGTCAGGTGGTAGATAACTGTTGGCTCAAGCAGAAATAAAAAAAATACTAATGGCGCACCTCACCCTGGTGCGCCATTAGTATGTATGTACTTATGGCGCACCGGGGGTGGTGCGCCATTAGTATTGTGGCGCCCCTACTTCGTACCGATCCCCTCTCTCTCCCTCGCCCTCGCCCGCGATCCCCTTCCCCGATCTCCTCTCCCGACGCCACCGTCGCCCCGCCCCGACACCACCGTCGCCCCGCCGCCCTCGACGCCACCGTCGCCCCGCCCCGACACCACCGTCGCCCCGCCGCCCTCGACGCCACCGTCGCCCCGCCGCCCCA
>NC_057803.1:406946141-406950731 GCF_018294505.1 Triticum aestivum
TCGACCCCGCCCCGACGCCACCGTCGCCCCGCCGCCCTCGACGCCGCCCCGACACCACCGTCGCCCCGCCGCCCCGACACCACCGTCCGTCGCCCCGCCGCCCCGAACCAGGGAGCGGAAGCGCGGCCGGCGTGCGAACGAGCGGAGAAGGCGGCCATCCCCGTCCTCAACCTGCATCGACATCATCGATTCCAGCTCTCGCAGCAAGGTATGCGGCTGGTTCATCCCCTGTCATGGCCAGATTGATTTTTTTTCGGTAAACTAGGCTAGGGTTCGATGGATTATGGAGATTCATGGTGATTCATCAGTGAATAAATTCATTCCAAGAACAAGATCATGGCCATTTCCTGTGCTAGCTAGAGCCGTTGTCAGCCTGTGCAAGGTTCAGAACAAGTTGTCAGCGTCTTTGTGCTCTATACTTTGTATGAAAATAGCATCGCTAATAGTAATCACCGAGGGATAAAAAATACGAATGATATTATAGTTTTTCTATACTTCAAGTTTCTATTTTGTATGTGCTCACCTGCATCTGCTCCGGTATAATGTCTTTGACGTGATAATGCAATTAAAAAGCAATATTGGTTGAGAGAAATTGCTGTACTGGTTAAGACAACTGATTTTCATACAATGGCAGCAGTGCACAAACAGTGTGAGTGGTGTGTACTTATTTCAGAGATGATTGGTGTTGGCTCAGCGGCTGCCATTTAATCAAATCACAATTCGTAGACTACTGATTCCTGAACTCTTTATGGTTTGTTGTTTCAACTCTTGAACTACTGGATCTTGCATCTGTGTTTAGCTAGTAGAGTATAAAATCCAAATTCTTATGACCAGAAGCATGAATGGTTGTTTTAATGTTGCTCTCTGTTAATGTCACTGAATCTGATGCAAATGATAATCTAAGCCCAAAAGAAAATTTTTCTAATTCAGTCGATGTCGAGCTGCTGTTCTCTGCTCATGTGGAACATTGCGTTACATTTTTGCATCTTCAGAAGTGCGGTTGTCCATGGCATGGAGTTTTTGTACTGTTGTTAAGGTTCAGGACAAGCCCGTGACTATCGTGTTTCTAGTAGCTAAAATCTATTTGTTCCTATTGGCATTGGCTTGATTGTTCTAAAACTCAGAACCTGTTGGACAATGACATTATTTGTAACGGCAGCATGAGAGGAGGAAGATTTTGGTTTCTTGTTCTGTATTAATAACTTCCTATAAGCAATACACCTCTGATGATTTTGTCAAAAGCGTGTCGAGTCGATATTCTCAATATATTATTCTTTATCAGTTTACAAGTTGATTAATTTCCTCTGATTATTCTCAAATTCTTGAATTATTTGTAATGTCTTGCAGAATTATTTGTGCCTTTTTTTCCTAAGTTTAGGATGCACTCTGTTAGGTTTTAGAAAAAGTAGACGAGAGAGATTAAAGGGGTTGTGACCAATGCTCCTCCGTCCTGTAATGTGATACATTTTTTTGACAGTGTGTCGAAATGTCTTGCATTATGGGATGGAGGGAGTATTTGTCAGGTATGTGACATACTTCTCCCATAAACGTCAGGTATGTGACATTATGGGATTAGGGGTTACAAAAAACATCAGTTACAAAAAAGTTCAGATTGTAAAATGTTCATTTTGCAGCTAGTGCCCATTTTGAGTAATTGCTTAGAGGGATGATCCTGTGTGAGCTGGTGGAGTGATTTGTTTTCTACATAAAGCTCTTTAGTCAGGCTGGTTTTCGTGAAATACACATGAAGCTTCACCAGCTCCTGTGGGTGTGGGATCCATGTGACATGTGACATTGCATCCATGTCCACCTGGGATAATGATTTTGCAGGTACCCCGAGAGGCCCTTGAGTTTGCCAGAATGTCGATTAACTTCCGTTCCGGCAAATTCGGGTACTCCATATGTCCTATTTTCAGCAAAGGTCATGCTGAAATTTTCCGTGAATTTTAGCATGACTTTGCTAAAAATAGGACATATGGGGTACTTGTGACTAATGCATGGGCCGGGGTATCATAGTAGTTAATTAAGTAGGATCAAGTGCCCCGGCTTACTTGTGACTAATGCATGGCTTTTAGGGTGCCTCGGTGTCGATAAAAACCGAAATGATGAAAGCTTAGGCTTTTAGGGTGCCTCGGCTTGGCAACGTCGATCAGTACTTTGCCGATCATGGGTACGATGGCGACTTCATGGGGCCTCCTTCTCAAGAACCAAACCCAACAAAAGACGTGTGCGATCTAGCTCGTACAGCGGAGAAGCCAAGTTGCAATAGGCGCTGTCTGGCGTTCAGCTCTCAGGAGACGCCTCCAGCTGCCGACTTCACCGAGCCTCAGATAGGCGAGGTGCGAAATGTTATCAGCCCCAACACACTCAAGAAGGCGGTCTGTGAGCAAAACTCGGTCCCATTACAGGAGAAGAAGAAGGCACGCAAAAGAAAGACTAAGAAGGGTGCGAGCCAGCCGGCACAGAGTACGATCCGTGCTCAGGACGGGCCACCTTCACCGCAGGATATCTCGAGGAGGGTGCATGTGGCTGGTAGGGCGATGCTACCGACAAATATGCTCAATGCTGCAACCGGTGCTATGCGGAGTCTACATGACAGTGTTCTTTCTTTGGAGAAGCGGCGTCTCAGGGAGAAGGATGTGGCATACCCAGTTTTCGCGGCCAAGGTGCCAGAGGGCAAGGGCTTTGTGGATAACTCCATCGGACGTACGATCGTCCTGCGTTTTGATGACATCCATGCTATGTTGAACCTTCATCCGCTGCACTACACCTTCGTTCGGCTATTTTCGCTGAGTATGGAGATGCGGATCATTCGTGACAAGACCCCGGACATCGTGATAGTCGACCCCTTCTACATGCGTGCCAAGATCTTGGGCAGCGCTGGGGACCGGCAAGTCGCGAGTTCTTACCTCGAAGGCGTCATTCTGGCAAACCAAGATAAGGATAACTTCCTCGTGCCTTACTTTCCCGAGTAAGTCCTCCCCTCAACCGTCCCGTAACATATGAATTCTTACATTTCGATCGTTTTTCTTTTAAGATTCCGTGTTTTCTGCAGTGACACACGTTGCACGCTCATCCTCCTAAGCCCCAAATATTCCATGGCCACGTATTTCGACCCAGACCGTCAGTCGAACCTAGACTACACAAATGTCAAGAAGGTTCTTGATGATGTTCTCCCCGGCTACGCCAAATCTGGAGGCACCTTCACCAGGCCTATTCGTAAGTACGGCAAGCACGTGTTCTCCCACAATACGATGTTCTGCTGCGTCAAGCAGCCGCCTGGTGGTCAGAAGGGTGCCTACTACGCCATCCATCACATGCGGGTGATCGTACGGGACCATCATCAACTTCTGCTACCGAGTAAACTCAAAGATTGGGCAAAGAGCGTGTCGGCAATCCAGGACGCGGACCTCCGACAAGAATTCTTTCGCATCCAGTCGGAGTTTGCGGAAATCATCCATCAAGATGTCCTTCGTACCTCTTGGCAGTTCTACCTCAACAATCAACCGTCCAACAGTGACATCGACACAATGCTACAAATGCAGGCTGACAACGACCGTTATTTCATGACTCCCACGATAGACGGCGGCTTCATCCACGCTCCGGTCCCTTGAGTCGAGTCGAAAGCAGTGATGCTGTGTCTAGTTCTGAAACATCGATTGGCTCATGTTGTAATTAAACTTTAATGAACTTGTAGTATGTCTCTTTGGTTTTGAGAGTCGTTCAACTTAGATGTAATCGATGCTATTAATGTCTTGCTTTTCTCTTCCGATCGTTCTGTTGCATACTTATATATTGCTTATGTATTGTCTGTGAATTGGTACTAACGTTTCGTTTGGCTAGTGCATAGCGATGCCGACGTATGTCGTGTACAAGGGTAAGGTTCCCGGAGTCTATGATGACTGGGAGGAGTGTCGGAGACAGGTTCACCGATTCAGCGGTAACAGTTACAAAGGGTACACCACTAGGGCCAAGGCCGAATCTAGATATGCCCGCTATCTAGCGGGAGAGGGGAGGGAGCGTTGGAGGAACCGGATGAAGATGAGTTTCATCGTGATGATGCTCATCGTGATGACCGCAGCTCTCTTCTATGTGATGGTAGTTTAGATGATCGATATCGACTTGTAATGTGAAGACAAACTCGCTACTCGCGGTCTCGAGACTTGTAATATAATGTTCTATCTTTGTTCGGTCTTTTCAATTCGGAGACTAATATGATGAATTGTATTCGGAGACTAATATGATGAATTGTATTCAAAGACTAATCTTCTATTGTATTCGATGAATCTGTTGTTGATGTGTGCTGTCTATATTTTGTCAAATTATACATTTTGTAACCTGTGCAAAAAACAGAAAATAAAAAATAAAAAAAAACCTAATATTCATACTAATGGCGCATCACATGACAGTGCGCCATTAGTATGACAAAGCATATTAATGGCGCATCACTGGGCAGTGCGCCATTAGTATGCCGCGGTTACTAATGGTGCATCTCGTGGTCGTGCGCCATTAGTATGCCAAAGCACCTGGGTATACATGGCCCCTGGGAGGCATACTAATGGCGCACCGTAGCCTATACTAATGGCGCAC
>NC_057803.1:406951039-406953664 GCF_018294505.1 Triticum aestivum
TACTAATGGCGTGCTAGTAATGGCGCACCAGTGATGCGCCATTTATGGCCAAATTAGGTGCGCCATTAGTAGCGGTTTTTCTAGTAGTGAAAATTTCGAAATTAGCATCATTGATGGTACATAGACAGATGTATCTCATCTGGAAAACTACTGAAGCAGAAGGCGAATATTGAGCCTTCATGGATGTTGAAGGTCTTTGTAACTTTAGGCCAGTGCCTATGGATGATTGACCGTCCATCCTTCATCCTCTTCAGGAACACTTCAATAGTGAACCATGGGTGTTGTATGAATACCTTCCTCGCCTCCTGACCATACAGGTGGTTTGAGAGGTAATCATCAGTGAACTGCTTTGGAAAGGCCTGAAAACAAGGATGTGCATAAATATCTTCTCTATATTGGAAATGAGGCAATGGAATAAAAAAGGCAAGGTATAATAGTTAGTACGATCCTGTAGTGAACTGACGTCTTCTTCATTGTGTAGACAAAGATCTTGTTATTTTTTGTCGCTAATTTCTTTATCATACCAATCTTTCTGAGTTTCTTGAATTGACTGATATTCATGGACAACTCATTTCCCCATATGGAAAAAGGGTCGAACAGTGGGTAAAAACCTCTGATAGGAGGACCTACATGTGCAACACCAAATTGTTAATAACCAAAATAGTAGAATGGTTCATGCAGTTGCACAATAATGTGTTATTAGACAACGGACCATGCACATGCTAACCTCGATTGTAAACCTCAGTGCTTCCCATTGTTTCCCTGCAACACATATAAGGTAGTTAGTCATTGTCGGGGGTTTGGTGCGACATATGCCAACGGATGGCTTATCATGGTGGGGGCAAGTAGGACGTCGCCGGTGCCTGGAAACGGGATGAGGCGAAGACATGCACGCCGGCGAATCTTACCCAGCTTCAGGGCTCTCCGGGGAGATAATAACCCTACTGCTGCTCTGCGGGGTCTCCGCATGATCAGTATGGCCAAGTGTTTACACGGTCGCTCCTTGAGCTGTTTCTTAGAGGTAGGAGAGGGCAAGGCTAGCTCTCTCATTCTATCTGGTATGGTCTAGAGCTACTGGGTTCCAACCCTTTGCATGGGTGCCCTGGGGGTTTATATAGGCCTACCCCCCAGGGGTACAATGGTAATTCGACTGGGCGCGGGCCCAGCCATCAGTGCCTCTGGCCTCCGACTTCTCTGCCGACTGGTCTGGTACGGAGCCGACAGGCCGCGTCCGCCACGGGCGGGTCTTGCCGGCCGCTGATTACTGTAGCCGTGCTTCTGATGACGCGGACTTGGTCATGGGGTCGTGGCAACAGTCCCGTCGCCTGGCGGGCGATCACTATTCCCACTCCCCATCACATCTTGATTAATGGTGCATGGGGCTCAGGGGAGGGCTCGGCCGACTCCCAGGGCCGACTCCTGACGGATCCGACTGGCGGTCCTCTCGCCGTCTCCTAGGGTCTCACTGACTGGGGGGACCTGTTGCCCCCGGGCCGTACAGACAAGCTGTCGTGGGCGCAGGACTCGGTACTATGGTGCTGATGTCAGGGCCGGCTGGGCAACAGTGCCACGCCGCACGGAGATCTTCCCGGGTACAGCGTGTTGTGGCCATGCCTGCCCTTGGTAAGGGGCGGGAATGGGCTTCACTGTAGCCACGCCCCTGCCCCATCCCCTTCGATGAGGTCATGGGTTTGTTGGAGTCGCCGGCCGACTCCCCAAAGCCGGCTTCTCTAGAAGTCGTCCCTGGGACTCGGCCGTGAGCGGGCAGTCGGCCGCCCTGCCGTCGACTCCTCAGGTGGTGGCTCTTCGTCCTGGGGTCTTGAGGGGCGCATGTAACGCCCCAGATATAACTTTCCCAATTTGTACTCCAACTCTTGCCGTTTCCGGCATTAAGTTATATTTATTTCTCAGGTTCGGGTCTTTGTCTCCGTGTGTTGTTTTCGTTGTCATGCATCTCATATCATGTCATCATGTGCATTGCTTTTGCATACGTGTTCGTCTCATGCATTCGAGCATTTTCCCCGTTGTCCGTTTTGCATTCCGGCGCTTTGTTCTCCTCCGGTGGTCATTTCTACCTTTCTTTTTTGTGTGGGGATTGAACATTTCCGGATTGGACCGAGACTTGCCAAGCGGCCTTGGTTTACTACCGGTAGACCGCCTGTCAAGTTTCGTATCATTTGGACTTCGTTTGATACTCCAACGGTTAACCGATGGACCGAAAAGGCCTCGTGTGTGTTGCAGCCCAACACCCCTCCAATTTGGCCCAAAACCCACCAAACTCAGCTCCATGTCCTAGAGCGTTCGATCACGATTGCGTGGCCGAAAACTGCACCTCATTTGGACTCTCCTAGCTCCACTTATGCCTATAAATAGCCCCCTCCGAAATTCTCGTTGTCCTTTTCCCCCGAAACCCTAAACCATCTCTCTCTGCACGCCGGACAATGTCCGCCGGTGCCGGACGCGTCCGCTTTGCCCCACCGCCGCCACGTGGCGCGCCCCCACTGGCCCGGCTGCATCTCCCCGCCGCCGGCCCGCAAACCCGCCGCGGGCCCTTCCCGGCCCAAAGGCGCCGCCACCCGTGCCTGCTCGTCCCCGCCGCCAGGGCGCGCCCGCGCCGCTGTCCTC